>NC_140950.1:123924058-124129058 GCF_014529385.1 Adiantum capillus-veneris | reverse complement strand
AAATGGCAATGATATGAAGAGTCAGATTCCAATATGTGCTCACCCTTTCGCACAATTCGATAAAGGCTTTCCGAGGTAGAATCCATTGTGCCATAGATATAGTCGTACATAGGCATGAAGAGAGAGAAGTTAGTGTGCACTTTGGTGTGGTGCAAAGAATGATACCTGAACAGCACAAATATTGAAGTAAGAAAGCAGAGTATTAAACACACGCAGGCTAGGTGTATGCACGAATAATAGGTGATTGATTAAAAATAAACTTGTAGTGGATAACAGTGTTCCAAGTAAAAATGAAAACCAACTACCTCTTTTCTGCTCCCGTATACTAGGGATAAGAAGGCATTTATAAGTAAAGCAGAAAGGGGTGAGTGCTGATTTGAACAATGGTGGCCAGACGGCTGGAAGTTATTCCAAGCTTATTGGATATGAAACTGGAATACTAGATCTGTTGGACCTATCAAGGACCTGGGGCATTGAAACGTGCTGCGCTGCAGAAGCTAGAGAGCGAGAGTGCTGATGAGGCTTTAGCTTCCCAAGCTCTGCACCATCACACCTACAAACAATGGGGCTCTGCCACTCCCCAATTCATTGACACTAAGGGCACCGCCATCCTGCATGGGTAAATCCCCAATTAAATCGATGCTTGACCGCCTTCATCTTTGACCTCTATTAACCTTTGAGAGGCAGCTCCCACATAGGGCCATGACCCTTTTCTTGATCATGTGTGAGCCCATGTGCCCAAACTATAAGACACATCACAGGCATTCCCGATATGATGCAGCGCTGAAGGTGGCACTACGTTCTTTATGTGGAAACTGGAGCTTGTGTCAGCTGGATGTTATGCTATTTCTTAGAAAGTTAGTGCAGTCCTCACATTGAGCCTTCTTGAACACTAACCACGGGCTCGTGTAGAGGCTAAAGATGATGAGCAATTATTACAGTTTTATTGTTTCTATACCGGTGCTTAACAGCTATAAGAGAAAGTAACTGAAATACACCAAACAAAAAGCAGCTGCTATCTAGTGATAATCACTTGCTTATGAGAGATGATGATTTTTCAGAATTTTTGTTCATATCTTTTGTTTCCAGTGCTTTAAGTTTACAATTCAAAGTGAAGCTTCTCACAATTAATACTGCAATATAAGAAGGAAGTCTACAACATCTTCAAAAACGTCCAAAACAAAACACTCATCTTAGAATTCACCTGGCATCTGTCAAATCTCGCAAAAGAGGAATTGGGATGAAGCAATAAATAAACAACAGACAACAAACATGGCAACTTTATGCTGATAGTTCCTCAAGCTAAGACAACGATTTTTGTCAAACATCTTCGCAGGACCAAAACACAGATCATAAGAGGAAGAAGAACTTACGTTGGGCTGTAAATCAGGTATTTCAAGGGTGGAGCAGCATCCACCATCCAGGTAGGGATAAACTCAAAATTGCAATGACCCCAAGAATTCATAAAATCAATGAACAGGGCATACAAGTAAAAAATCCCAATCGAGGAATGATCCAGCCGTAGTGTGGCTGAAAGTGGCAACCCAAACAGCAAAATGTAGAACAGGAGCTCCAGAAAGGGATGATTGCTGGCTGTGCAAAAAATCAGCAATTTTGAATTAGTGAGTAGGTTTCCAAGAACATGTGAAGATGCAAAAGTTGGTGAATAAGCATAATGCTGCTTTACCGAAGGGACTCACTCAGACTTGTGATGATGAATCACAACTTTTAGCTCACATGGTCTTTTAGTATGCATGGAAGAAGGGTCATTAATAACCACAAGTAGTCCCTCAAAAAAGCATTATGCATCGTACACACAGAGCTGTTCTGTATTTCATCAGCAACTGCTTAATTTTGTACCAATTTTCCCATATGTGTTTGGCATCCTTGCATGTATTGCAAAGTTTATTTACAGGAACATTGTGATCAGATATGAGTGTCCCATTGAGCTGGTTTCACACTAGGGACACATTGCTATCGACTGGCCTCGGTAGAGCTGAAGATGGTAAAGAGGAAATTCAATGTGCCTGTATAGAGAGAGAGCCCCTCTCAAGCAGACCAATATAGAAGAGGATCTGAAAAACTAACCATCGTTTTCCTTCAATGAGGAATGTACCTAAGGGCCAAAAATGCATCGTCATCCTGTTGCCCATAGGGCTGTGAAGGGAGCTGCTTGGATGCATCACATGTGACCTACTTGAGTGCCTCATCCGACTCTTGAAGCATGCTCCCTACATTCTTAACATATTAATGCATTAAATGATAGTTTTGCATTCCAATTGCTAAAATATAGGGAAAAAGGGAAAAACCTACATTACATTTGATAAAAGACATACATGTGATGGGCTGAGTGACAAAGGAAGAGTGATGGTGTTGGTGGTAACGAGTAAAGAGGAAATGGTGGTGCAACGCCCGATGGGCCCAATAATAAATCCACTCAATAGGACCAGCGTGCATTACAATGACAATTGGAATGCCCCACCAATCCCACCATGGCAGCCCTTTTTCTGGAATGCAAAACACAGCTCCTATCCATAAAACATATGAGGTCAAGATCATCATGTTTTCCCTGCATGACAAATCCAACAAAATCATAAAACAAGACCATTCAGGAATATCGATGAATATACGTAGGACCTTACCATGCACCTACATATTAAATTACATGTACAGAAACGTGGCTACTCTCAAAAATTCCAACACTTTCAACCTGATGGAAATCAACAATGCATGCTTGTATAGCTTGAAATATCATTACCAGTTAGCCTCATGGTCGATTTGCTCAAACTTCATACCCTTGGTCACAATTTGGTACTTGCGGGAAAACCAAGGGAGCCGTGACACTGTACCCCATACTTGGAACATGAGGTACCTCAAACCCACAAGTACTAGTATGTGGAAGCATAAATTTCCAACAAGAGGGGACCCTTGTATAACTCCTTTGTACCATGCCCTTGCTGCTATTGGTACGTACAACAAGTACTGCACATAAACACCAAACAGTGAGATATGGTACACACAAACATCCTTAACACTATTGACACACTTTCCCACACAAAAAAGTTCGTTGCGTTTAATCCATACATGTTGATAATAACTAATTTGGTCACCATTACATGCATGCATTCGAGTGCACAACCTTCATCACTAATGTAGAACAAACAGAGAGAAGAGGTCATTGTAACATCCATGAGCAAACGTTAACCTAGGCAATGAGCCAATTAATTATTGTGCTCATGCCCAGAGACATGCAGAGAAAGCTAACGACTCTCTCTCTCTCTCTCTCTCTCTCTCTCTCTCTCTCTCTCTCTCTCTCTCTCTCTCTCCACACACACACACACACCCCACAACCTTGAAGTTTCCCCAGCTCTCCCATGGAAAATAATACAAGAATCCAGGGTTAGAGGCCTTGTTTGTGTCAAGAGCCATGTGTGTGTGTGTGTGTGTGTGTGCGCGCGCGCGCGCGCACATTTACACCAAAAAAAAAAAGTTTGTGTGTGTGCACCTGGGACAGGGCTATAAATACCTGCGTTTGCTGCAATAAGCCGTGTTTGGCAGGCCACCTTTGCCATGCAGCCTGGACGGTTGAAGCTCACAGTGGGCGCAGCGTGCTAGTGCAAGGATGGAACACTACTGCAGCTACACGCTTCTGTCTTCGCCTCTACCACACCTCGAGAGAGAATTACGATTTTTAAATCTTGAAAGCGCTTGTTAACATATTGGGGAGAGAGAGAGAGAGAGAGAGAGGACTATCTAAGACGGACAGTAAATGAAGCCAAGTTGGTGGGATCAACGATGGAGAAGTGCGGACACACAACCAAAGGTGTGCGGGGACATCGGATGTGAACAAGTGAAAGAATCACGATGACTTTCTAAAATAATTAGAACGTAATAAAATCATTAGGTTGAGTTTAAGTAGAATCAATGTTCAAGAAAGGATTGCCTCAGCTTAGCCTTGAGCCAGTTGAAAATGGAGACTACCTGGTTGCAAACCAAGGTAAAGGGAAGAAAAACTGGTGAAATATGTGAGGAAAAAAATCAAATATCTTGCAAATTTTAAATTTATGCTAGTATTTCCAGTTTGCTTCTTTGTGGGAAGGAAACTCAATCAACGGTCGCTTAATAAAAGAGACTTTCCTTAATATTGACTAGAATTAAGTTATAGAATGTAAGAAAAGTCAAGCCATTGGAGGCCGTGAAATGAAATGTGAAATTGAAAAAACTCATTAATATACATGTGTGTATTATGTATCCATATAATTTACTAGAATTATGCAGGTGAAGTTTCACTTTAACATTCGAAAACAATAGAATGCAAAAAAAAGTCAAGACATGTCAAGATATGAAATCAAAGTGAAATAAACATTTAAAGTAAGTCTCCATTATGCACTAAAAACAATGAAAGTCTCCCTAACCCTACACAACACTAAGGTTTCTTTTAGAAAGCAAAAAGCGACCTGCTTTATTACGATGTGAATTCACTTGGGTGTCAACAAGCTGCACATGCCTACGTGGTTAGCTCACCGGGCTCCAACCTTGAGGTGATCGTTCGAATCCTCGATCGTCGTCATCGTTGACTTTTTTCACCCTTCCTCTGCCTCGAGATCTGTGCGCTTCAACCTCGCCCGTCGATCCCACCCCTTTGGGGTCATTCAGACCCCATGACAAATATTGTTGAGGTACAGCGGCAGGGTATGCGAGAATTACAATCTTGCAAACTTGAAAGCGCTTGCTGACATATGGAGTCGCTCGGTACATTTTTGATCCATTTTCTAACTCTTCTCTCTACGGTTGGATTCAGATGACAGGGCGGCAAGGTGAGCGATAAGTACAATCTTGCAAACTTGAAAGCGATCGTTGGCATAGGGAGTCGCTCGATACGTTATTAATCCATTTTCTATCTCCTCTCTCTATTGCTGGGTTAGACGAGACGGCGGCAGAGTGAGGGCATCCTCGTTAGCAAGCAACAATTGGATCATGCCGAGAGAATTGGTTTCTAGACCCATGTAAAATTGGGCGAGCCTCTCCTCCCCCCCGACCCCGAAAATACACTGCTATCATTGTCTCTTGCGAACACATGGAGCGGAAGCAATAAGGTTATGGTCACACGAGGCTTAGTTCGTCGTTACATTCCATGACCATCTCTAATGACATCGAAAAAAAATTCCACCGGGTTAGGAGTGTTATGATACCTAAAAAGGGACAGTTATGTAACTATCTCGATCAGCTCTGTCTTTCTCTCTTCTGTCATTGCCTTGCTCTCCCTCTCGCTACTTGCTGCTCTCCATGACGCTCTGAGATCTTGTATCTACTGTAGTCAGAATTTGTCGAGGTTTACTGATAACTAAGCCTCACCTACCCATAGCCTAAGAATCCTTCACTCTGTTGATTGGGCTTGTTTGAACCCACCCTCTATACATGAGCTTACTATATACAATTGGGAGCTCACCATTCATCCTCTCTCTCTCTCTCTCTCTCTCTCTCTCTCTCTCTCTCTCTCTCTCTCTCTCTCTCTCTCTCTCTAGAGGAGAGGCCACACACTGGTTTATTGGAAAAGTGCTCGTGAATTATATTAGAGAGACAAAAAAGTTACATCTTGGGTCCTACGAGAGTAGGAATAGATAGATATCCGGTCTTTTAATAAAATGCCCAGCCTGAGACTTGTACACCATGAAACTAATCATTCAGAAAGTAAATGAGAAAGTTGTACCTGAACACGGGCCAGTAAATCATTTGCTTTAGCTAGAGTGTGTGTGTAGCTTTCCAGTTCTTTAGAGATTTCATTCTTCCAATCATCCAAGAAAGTGGGGTGAGAGCTATCAAACTAGTCTTCTCTTCCCTCAACATGAGCATAGTGTAGTTGGTAGCTTCATCCTCCAATACTGGAACGGCTTATAGTTCTACACATATAGATTAGCAAACCAACTTCTCAACACTAAGTGGTGGTAATTCCCTACATATAGTATAATGTTCCTTTGTCTCTATATCTACCAAAAAAATTCAGCTCTCAACCTATTCCAGGCAAGTGAAAACACCCCAAAACTGCCTAACAGTAGTTGTTGTCATGTAGAGATAAGCGAAGGACCTTAAACCAAGGGTCAAAAATGGGTTCATTTGTTGTACAATTGATAAATAGGAGGGCTATGTCTCCCATTGCCCTTTTGCATGTAGCAAATACCTGCACATTCACATGAGATGCATAACTTTAACAAGCCCCCCACTCAAGTGGTCCGTCAAGGTTTACCATTATCAAACCCACAAGTTTGCATCAAAATTTTAATTGTTGAAATTCATGTGGGTATTGTCGGCGGTTATTTTCTATTATTTACTGAGGTGCTTTTTGGGCTATTTTTTGCAGGTGTTTTACATACATCCATGTCTCTATGGTTTGTAGTCATCTATGAAACCTTGTTTGTGAAGCACATGGTTGACAAATGTTTGGTATTATCTATTAAAAAATTGTTGTAATTATAGTTTTTGGTTGTATATAATCTTTGTAAATATTTTGCAGCTTTCATTATCATCAATATTCCTACTAATTGTTTTGGAGTTTCTTCCCCTCCCTCCCTCTCTCTCTCTCTCTCTCTCTCTCTATATATATATATATATATATATATATATATATATATATATATATATATATGTATGTGTGTGTGTGTGTGTGCGCGCGTGCACGTGCACGTGCACACATTACACAAAATGTCACAAATAGTAAGGATCGTTCAAACACTACTAGGTATACAGGGGTGAACTTTTGTGGACAAAGGTATTTGCAACGTAGAAAACACACACAAAAGGAGGTTAAAGAGACGTTTGATAGACTGGAGAACAAAATTAATGCACAAATTTTTCTATCACTTGAACTAGGAGATTCTTACTTGTTAAATACCTTCACTCAGTATAAAGACTTAAAGTTTAAATTCGTTCTCTCTCCCTCTCTTACAGAAGTCTAAGACTAAGACATGAATTATACCTATTGTAAGATCAAGGAGTGGTAGCTGGATTAGCTAACGTTTGGTAGGTTAAGAAAGGGAATAATTATTTGCTTTTTGAATGGGAAAGAAATGTATGTAAGTTAAGTAAATGACAAAAACCGACACATTGTGGGAATTTCTATTAAAAAAAAGTAAATGACAAACAATATATACACATCCTTTCGCATACTTGCATGTTAGAGCTTTGTCATATGAGAATGGCTTCGTGATAACTTTCTTCATTTATTGATCATGGTCAAAGAAACAATTATTAGTGTAGTAGCTAGTCAATAGGCTTGACAAGAGGGAGGTAAAATGGCAATGGAGGCACACTTTTTGCACCACGATCACAATCCCTTACATCGCTTTTGAAAGTATGTGGACAAACAAACACTTGTTCGATTGCACATTAGAAGACCTTGAGACAAACAATTACAATAGTTTGGATTGCATGTTTGAGGATCTTGAGACAAACAGTTACACTAGTTAAATTCAAAGGGACATGACAATCTAAATCTCGATCTAGCTTAGCAAGGTGACTTGCTAATTCGCAAGTTGAGTCGTCCACGTGTTCAATCTCTTTACCTCATCCTTTAAAACAACATAAACCTATATAAAAATGTATACTCATGTGGGGGTGTGTGGGGGTGTGTGTGCGTAGATAATAGATGTGCATATGTATATAAATTCACTCATACAGAATCATGTACAAATATAGTTACACGCAATGTGTATGTATATTTGTAGACAGGGAGAAGGGAAAACAAAGCAGAGGAGTCTTAATGGCTTATATAATCTATTGTTTCATGTGTGTGTGTGTGTTATGTGCATAGATTGACTCCCACATAAAATATGTATAGATATAGTTACATGCTGTAATGGAATTAGCCTTTTAACTTGAGTTGGAGCGGAAAGTGAATAACATATTGAGCATTTCCTTGAGCATTCTTTTGAGTATAGATTTATAGTGAGAAAGAAAGTGCTTGGATGGAGAGAGTAACACTAACACATTACTTCATTAACATGGCATGATCAATACTTGTAAAAAAGAGTGAGGGTTAAGAGAAATTGACACCAATAGAGGACCGGATTAGTTGGAGCCGGTCCCCCTTCCAATAGGCATTTGTATTATAGATTCTTCCATGACAGAAGACTTGTTTACAATATAATTGTTTGTGTTCCTTGAGACCTCTTGATGAGATGAAGATGGTGAGCTTCACTCACCAAGTATAACAACAATAAACATGATCAGCATGAACTTTGAAAGTGCCCAGCCTCAATCCCAAGACCTCAAACACCATGAAAGGTGAGGAGAGCTAGCAGGGAGTGAGGAAGAAGAGAGAAGTAGAAGTAGCTCTACGAGAAAGCAATAACCCCTTGCACATAATTACTCATAGCTCTTGTAGCATAGCTTAGCATAGTGTTAATGGAGATTAGAGAGATTGATAAGCAAGCATAAGCATTCTCTTGTGTGGATTTGCATCCATAGCCAAGAGCTTGTGGTAGTAGGCACTCTACTTCTCAAGCTTGGAGAAGGAAATGGAATCCCTGCTTCAGAAGAGTGTGTGAAGGAAAGAATGAGGGAGAGAGATCTCGTGGGATGCTCAAATGAGAGAGAGAGAGAGAGAGAGAGAGAGAGAGAGAGAGCTAGGTCGACCCCCTTCTAAGCTTCCTTTGAAGCTCCTTGGGCCATGTAGCCCTCTAGACAATAAGAGCTTGGCTCCCTTTGGGACAAGGTGTGTAGCCTCTTGACAAGTGTCCTTCTTTCCCCTTGTGAGGCTAAGCTAGCACCCCCCTTGCTTAAGCACAGCCGTTGCTTAAGCACAATCCCTACTTGCTTGAGCGGTGTTCTCTGCACTTGACATGTGGCCCCTTTCCTCCCATGAGATTATGGGTCATTGGTCAGGTGCTCACATACTATCCACCTCCCTCCTTTGTAGGGCTCGCCCCCTCATTAGTAGCAAGTACTTTGAACTTGGTAAGCAGGCAGGCCCCCTGCTTAAGCACAGCCCTAGCTTAAGCAAGCTGCCCCCTTGCTTGCTTGGGCCTTAGTGACTAAAGAGTAAGAATTTAAAGACTATGTATTAAGGCTTTTAACACTTACCTTTGGAGGCTTTAATGAAAACAACCCTAAGGTATTTTGCTCCATTGGTTAACCTTGCTCTTTGATAGACCTTTTCTCATTTGGGCCCCTTTACCATTGGCCCCGTGATGAAATAGATCTATAAGCGCATCTGTATCTTAACCCTTGTTCCCGTTTATTCTCCCACATTAATTGATCAGTTTAATGTGAGAAAATCATTTGGGTTGGTCAGATATTAGATTTTATGACATTACCTCTCTCTTGAAATCATAGTCGTCCTCGACTATGAGGTAGAAGAGATAAAGTCATAGTCATTAGTCAATTTTACTTAGTGGGTAGAGGATCCCTTTTTACTCTATAACATCTTTCCAAGATGGATGACTAATCCATTTGGTGCTTGGGAGACATAGCTGCCGCAAGCATGTCTACTCTTTAGTCCATTTCATTCTCTCAAAGTAGAGTGACAATTTCTACTTGGTGTTTGAGAGACGTCGTCGTCACAAACATGATTCTAAGCATGCATACTATTTAAATTTATGCACAATAAAAAGATAATTAGTCTTATAAGACAAAAACATGAGTCATTTAAAAGAAATTTGTACATGTGCTTACTCTAACGTAGCATTGTAAGCATTGACAACGTTCATAATATCCTTAATCTATATTCCTTGCATCCATCTAGTATCTTCAAAAGGATAATTTTTGAACTTAATAAGATACCGTTGGATAATCTTACCATGTCTTAGTACCTTGTCTTCATGCCGAAGGATAGCTTTGGGTTGTAGTACCTCTTCTTGGTCTTCAACTTCGGGAGGGTCTTCAATAATTGGTTCACTTGGTGACTCTCCTTTGTAGGGCTTAAGTAGGCTTACATGAAAGACATTGTGTATGAGCCAATGGTTGGGCAACTTGAGTTGATAAGCCGCCTCATTGATGGGCTTCAAGATTTGGAAAGGACCATAGTATCTTTTTGCTAGTTTAGCATAATACTTTTGATGGCCCGTAGGATTTTTGCCCGTCGTTTGTCTTAATCGAGCCTTAGGAAACTTGAGTAAGACCCATTCATTTTCTTTGAACGTTAAGGCCCTTCCGTGCGTATCAGCAACAGCTTTTTGTCTTTGTTGAGAGATGGATATAGCCTCCTTAATCTTTTGAAAAGATTCTTGTAGGTCACGGCTATACTCATCAGCGGCGAAGATCTTCCCATGTACTTTGAGTAGCAAGGGACTTTTAGGTCTTCCCTCAGTGATCTCAAAAGGTGCCTTTCCAGTAGAAGTATGTACAGTATTATTGTAAGCATACTCTACAAGTGGTAAGTACTTTTCCCATTGTGAGTGTTGATCTACTTCTGTAACATAAGTCTTTAGTAGATTGAGTATTGTAAGATTGGCTATCTCACTTTGGCCATCCGTTTGTGGGTGATAGGCCGAAGAGAAGTTCAATCTTGTTCCTAGATTTTCAAAGAGACCTTTCCAAAAAGTACTGGTCATTCTAGGATCCTATTTGACACGATGGATGTGGGTAATCCATGGTGCTTGAAAATATGAGATATGAAGAGAGTTGCCTTTGATGTGCCTTAATAGTCTTTTTGACAAGAATAAAGTGTGCTTGTTTGCTAAACCTGTCAACTATTGTCCATATTCTCGTATTCCCATGGATAGACTTGGGTAATCCAAAGATGAAATCCATGGATATACTCTCCCATGGTGAATTTGGGATAGGCAATGGATGGAGTAATCCAGGTTGCTTCCCTTTATCATATTTGGTCTTTTGGCATACTACACATTTTGAAACATACTCTTGTATGTCCACTTTCATGGTAGGCCAATAGAAGTATGTCTCTACTCCTCGAAGAGTAGGTTGAATACCTCTATGCCCCGCATATGGAGGAGCATGGGATTCATACATAACTTTGTCACGAAGGGAATGTGTAACACATAGCCTATTGCCGTGGAGAAGATAACCATCCTGCAAGGTGAATGGTTCCTCTTTCTTCCCCAAAGCAAGGGCTGATATTATGTCTCTAAAATCAGGGTCAGTAGCATACTCATCTATCATAGAAGATGGGTCATTGTGAGTAGCAATAGACACTGCATTAGCTTTTGGTTGTCGTGAAAGTGCATCAGCCACTTGATTATGCTTGCCAGCAATGTGAGCAATATGAAAATTAAATTGTGAAACAAAATTTGCCCACCTCATTTGTTTGTCAGAGAGCTTGGTTTGCGTCATAAAATACTTGAGACTTTGGTGGTCGGCTCGCAGAATAAATGGAGTCCCCAACAGGTAGTGCTTCTATGTGTCTAGGGCATGTAGAATAGCTAAATCTCTTTCTCATAAATGCCCAAGACTCGTTCATCAATATTGAGTCGTCGGTTCTCATATGCTATGGCATGCCCTTCTTGAAGCAAAACTGCTCCAAGGCAATCACCACAAGCACATTGGACCTCAAATGGTTTTGAGAGATCCAAAAGCATGAGGACTGGTTGGGAGGTAGGCTTCTCCTTGAGCTTATCAGAAGCATTTTTCTCTTTAGCAGTCCATACATACTTAACGTTCTTCTTAGTTAAGTCATGTAGTGGTCCTGCCATTTGAGAGAACTTGCTACAGACGGAAACGTCGCGGGCCCTGCAAAATACCTCGAATAGCATGATAGAAACAGCAAAACACCGCAAATATGCATACCTGACAAAGCCTGTGCGCATATAATCAAATCGTACACGAACAGAGAGAGAAAGCGAGAGCATGATAGAACGAGAGAGCACGTGCAGGCGCACCTCCTAGAGCGGAGTGCTACGCCGGCATGGCGAGGGAGAAGAGGGGAGAGGAGAGAAGAAGTACATAGACACTGGGTGCAATCTCCCCCCGTGCAAGAGTGACCATTTCCCTCTTGCACGTATTTAATTTATAGATTCTTGAATGGTCAAAGTGAGTACAAACTGGCCGGCCGGTCATAAATGGCCAAAGCTCTTAAAAGAGCACTTGAATAATAACATGTACATATAATATCCTTTTGCAATAGCCTAGCTCGGTCAAGCCTTTTCCACCTGTCAACTGCAATAAATAGTAAATGTCAATTCCATAACATACCTCTCCGTTGGAAAGCAAATGTCCTCAGTTGCGAAGATAAAAATCTACAACCAATACTTGTCAAAAAGAGTGATTAGTATGTTGTGTCAAAAACATCACATAATAAAAGAAAAATTTATGAAACTAAACACCGTTAGCTTAGGCCTGCCGTCATCCACATACTACCTATTCTAGTGTCCCATACCACTAGAATAAGCAGTATATGTCATACCCTAATGAATCAGGATATCATTTGTCACACTCATCATTAATCTCATAATGTCAAGTCTCATCACATAAACACTGTCGTGATAAAGTAATCATCAGATACCAAATCCCAATCCAATTCCAATTCCACAATATAAGTCCAAATCCAAATCACTGTCATTCTGTACCCGGGTAACAAAATCATACCAGTTGCAGTGGTGGCCAATCACTGCAGCATGATTTTGTGATCGGTGTTGCCTAAACCAGCGAATCTACACCCGACGTGCTGCCTAAATCGGCGAATCGGCACTTGTGCTGCCTAAACCGGCGAATCTGCACTGATAATATGTAAACTTTTGAATCTGTTGTGTATTGTGTGCTGCCTAAATCGGCGAGTCGGCACAAGATGAATGTTTACACACTGCCTAAATCGGCGAATCTGTGTGCTTGTGACCAATGGACTAGACAAGACATAAACATTACAAAACATTTACCTGTTACCAAATTATATTAGGTTGGAGGCGCTGCAATGTATACCAAATGTTGAGGATTGTCCCAAATCAGCTGAGCTCATGTAAGTAGTTGTATAGTTTCATGACAAATCCTATGAGTAGAAGCTACAACTGATGTAAGTACAAGTTATGATGTTAGAGATAATTGATTCTATAGTTGCAGATAACACAATGTAAAGAAGGAAAAGAGCTATGTTTGCTAGAAATTTCCGATAGTATTCTTGCTTGTTGCAAAATTACGTGAGTATAGCGAATATCGAGGGATTCTCTGATGTGGGAGCATTGTACTTGGTTTTATCTGCAAAAAAATGTTCTTCAAAGACAAAGCGCTACAAAAAAATAAAATAAAATAAAAATTGCTAGATTTAAGAATAATTGGACTGTACACTAATGCATAATATTTTAAACGTTGTTAATGATAAAAGTGATGCGAAGTTGGTGTTGTAAATAGGGAGACATGAACACAAACAAGTAGATAATGGTAAAACATGTTGCATTACACATTACAAATCTGAAGCAAAATAATAAGTAGATGTTATCATTCATGCATGAGTTAACAACGTTGCCATGATAATACCCCATCGCTGTAGCATTTACATAAATAAATGCCAAAAGTTTGACCCAGCATTTTCATGTCCCATTCACATTCACTTAAAACCTAAGTCTTTGGGAAAAATTGGACATTTTGAATTGCCTGGCATCCACTCCAAAGGTTCAATATCATGATGCGCATGCCAGTGAGACATTTTAAAAACAAGCAAAAGTCAAGATGATCATAAAGTAGGTTACACAAGTGAAGATGATGAGGATTACAACAAGCCCATTATGTGCTCGCGTGTATGCTTGACAGAGGTAGCACGCTTGCACCAAGCTTTTAACATTGCCCTCATCCATGATGTCTTATTGAAAGCAATGCAACGGATGCTAAAATAAAATCTAAAGTATTGTGTCACGACAATTCTCAAGCCTTGAGCGAATGCACTCTGTACAATAGTCGGTGCATAATTGCGAGAACCATAACTTGGATCTTTTGTGGTGAATTTGGTAGTCCCACCAAAAACACACAATCGTTGAAATTTGTGAAATTTGTTGTAATAACCGCTGAAAGCACAAGAAGCCTGAGGAATGGTATCTTATAGATTGTACATTTGATGCAAAAAGAGCGAAGTACAGGGAGATGCTAACTGCATTTTTATTTTTTTTATTTTCCCACTCAAAGAAAGGATAACATCTATGAAAAATAGGAATCTTGTATCATCCAAGAAGCTTAACATGAGCTTCAACGCATGCTCTATTAAATTACTGGGAAAAGAAGCTCGAGGGAGGAAACAGAGACTCTGCGAATAAATCCCTTCACAGAGGGGTGCTCAATTTTACGTTTCTGAGCATGTGCTTTCGAAAAGTGTTGGTGAGGACAAAGTTATGAGCTAGTGTCAACTTGTTCAAGCCAACAGGAATTATCGGGTCGTTTGGTAGCATCAAAGAAACCTTGATGTTAGTGTTCACAAGCTCTTCAAGAATTGCAGGATAGGCATCATATATCGTCACCTCCCCCACCTTCATACCTTAGATCATGATAACTACCTCATGAGGGGAGAGGAGATTGCCGCCAAGTTGGCCATAGTTCATCAAATTTAGAGGCAAATCTAAAAATTTGTCGGTTGGATTACATGCGCAGGGGAATCGGTCTTTGATAAGGAGAGAAAGATTTAGGAATTTTTTTTAAAAAAAAAAAATTAAACAAATAACTGTGTTTAGCTTAGGTCGGTCAAGCTTGGCGGACCAGCCAAGAACAACGGTACGTCTAAAAATAGACGTCGAACGATACTGATGCCTGCATGGTAGCCTGAGTGGTGGAATGAAAAGCCAATTGGAGCTCGATGAATCGTCTGGCAGAGCTTGAGCATCATTGAGGTGCTAAAAAAAAGGATAAATTTGAGTGTTAGTGGGACTGTAGAGAGATGGGCTCCAAGTTTCGTTGAGTGATGCCTGCGAATAGCCATTGAGACGCGAGTGGGCAAAAAATGAAGACAGTTGTATTGCTTGCACAGACGTATGCAGACCACTCCCGCGTTGGGGGGGGGGGGGGGGGGGGGGGGGCGGCCTTCAAAATCTACAGAGACTAGAGGGGCTATCGGCCAGTACAAAGTGGATGGGGTTGTCATCAACTGCTATGCCTCTTGCAGGGGGTAAACGAGTGACAACACAGATAGTGATAGCGCAGACTGTTCTCAGCTCTTGCCCCCCGAAGCTTGGCTGATTCCGCCATAGCAGTTGCATGCCATACTGCCTTCAACATGAGTAGGGAGCCCAAACTGGGTGCGTGTGCGCCTTGTGTAGTAAACGAGGGGCAGAGGGAGAGAGTTGCATGCACCTAACGTGGGGTAGAGAAAAAGGTGCACAGAGAACTGCTCAAGAAAGAGATAGAAATCGAACAGCTCAAGCTAATTGAAGTGGGTGGGTGAGAGGCCGCGGCATGATAGGTGTGTGTCTGTGGGGATGCCCGTAGGCCAGAGAGAAAGATAACTGATTTAGCTGCAGTGACGGTTGTGGCGGTTGTGATTATTTGACTGAGTGGAAGATAGATAGAATACTATCAGTGGTGGTGGCTGCGCCAGAGACAGAGACGGGGGGGTCAGTAGGTAATCTGACTAGGAGGGGGAAAGAGAGAGTGAGAGAGAGAAGGTTTCAATGACTGCTAGTGGACTACAACCGATAGCGAAAAAGGAGTTCTGCATGCATGTGTTTCTGTTCATGAACGAGAAAGGGAGTTTAACGAGAGAGGAAGTTGGCACTTGAGAGTGGGTGTGTGCATTGTCTGCCACACACCACAACCACCCGTCATGCGGCTATAGTTCAATGGCAGTCAAAAAAATAAAAAGCCTGCATGACAGTTGGGTGGTGCGCAATGGATGGCGACAGGAGTAAGGAGTAAGCAGGGGGAGAAGAAGAGAGAGAACGGCAGGAGAGAGAGAGAGAGAGAGAGAGAGAGAGAGAGAGAGAGAGAGAGAGAGAGAGTGCATGCCATAGCTTGTGGTTGTGGGTGATTTAGAACGAGAGACAGAAAAGATTGCGGCTCAAAACTGTGGGGGGTTGGCAGCCGCTCGTTATGGGCAGTAAAGGGAACAAAACCGATAGTGCCTCATGCCGATGTTGCATTTCAAGCACCCTTGCAAAAGGCTACCCTCCCTTCATCAGGCTCTGGCGGCTGCACTCTGTCAACAAGCAGCAGCGCAAGGGGTTTCGTCATAATTGGGTTTTTTTATAAACAGAATAAATAAATAAATGTAGAAGTTTAATGATTCTATAGGTCTCGGTGTTGTTTCCCACGGGAAATTCCATTTTTCCTCCACCTTCTTTGGAGATCTCCATTCCTAACGGGCTTAATATCCAAACTGCTACCCTACCTTGATTGTCTTGCCGTCATCTCACTACGCTTTCACAAGAATCATTATTACTTTATATTAATCCCTTAAATAAAGTACTCCCTCTTTCTTCCCTATATAGCTATGGAAAACATCTCCAAGCTCTTCTTTTTATGAGTATTCTCATAAGATTAAGTTTTAATATGTTATTATGTTTAATTATCATAATTATATTGCTAATCACGATATTGCGACAACAAAGAAGGGATTCTCTTTCATTTCAAAGACCCCTAATTGTCTTGTTCAATCACACTAACGAAAGCAAATAACAACTCTACAAACATAAAAAAAAAACAAGGTACTTAGCTGTTGATTATCTTTAATCTTTGGAGCGTAGCCTACGCTCTCATACCACTGCTACAAACGGAAACATCGCAGGCCCTGCAAAATACCTCGAATAGCATGATAGAAACAGCAAAACACCGCAAATATGCATACCTGACAAAGCTTGTGCGCGTATAATCAAATCGTACACGAACAGAGAGAGAAAGCGAGAGCATGATAGAACGAGAGAGCACGTGCAGGCGCACCTCCTAGAGCGGAGTGCTACGTCGGCACGGTGAGGGAGAAGAGGAGAGAGGAGAGAAGAAGTACATAGACACTGGGTGCAATCTCCCCCCGTGCAAGAGTGACCATTTCCCTCTTGCACGTATTTAATTTATAGATTTTTGAATGGTCAAAGTGAGTACAAACTGGCCGGCCGGTCATTAATGGCCAAAACTCTTAAAAGAGCACTTGAATAATAACATGTACATATAATATCCTTTTGCAATAGCCTAGCTCGGTCAAGCCTTTTCCACATGTCAACTGCAATAAATAGTCAATTCCATAACAGAACTTTGCTATGAAACGTCTATAGTATGTGCACATACCAATAAAGCTTCTTAACTCATGTAGATTCTTTGGGTTAGGCCATGCTTTTATCACCTCTAACTTTGATGGATCCATACGGATACCATCTTGAGAGATAATATGACCTAGGTATTGAATCTCTTGAAGGAAAGAATCACTTTTCTTTTGGTTGAGGAAAAGCTTAATTCTCCCTCAATGCTTGAAAAACCACTCAGAGATGCTTCTTATGTTCCTCCAAAGACTTGGAGTAGATGATGATATCATCGAAGAACACTCCAGTGAATTTGCGGTATGGTCTAAAAATGAAAGGGCAGTGGTAATGCATGTGCTAGTCTCCACCCAATAGTGTTATCTTATGGCCTCCCCCTAGCGTACACATTGTCCGGCCGTGCCGGTGGCCTTGCCCATAGGACCCATACCCCCCCCCCCCCTTGGAGAATCGTTTTCGTCCTCGAAAACGAATGTAGGAAAACGTTTCTTAAGTGCGGAGACTTTCTCCCATGTAGAACCTTCTTCAGGTCTATTTAGCCATTTTATCGACACCTGTCGTCTCACATGATGTCTGGTGCGAAGCTCATGAGAATCCAAAATCTTTTCGAGCTCATGAGGAATGCTTGGCGGTGCGATAAGGTCAACCAACATACCTGTGTCAATGACATTATCATTATGTCCTAGCTATTTTCGTAAACGGTTAACATGAAAAGTAGGATGAACTCGTGAGTGCTCTGGAAGAGCTAACTTATAGGCCACTTGACCTATACGTTTGAGAATGGTAAACGGTCCACAATAGTGTGGTGAAAGTTTAGCAACTTTTTCCGTCTTCTGATTTTTGAATTCTCCGGAACTTTGAGGAAAACCTTGTCTCCTTCTTCGAAAGTAGCAAGACGTCGATGCTCATCTGCGTACTTCTTATATCGATCTTGAGCTTGCTTAACATTCTGTTGAGCAACTCGAAGCATGTCAAAATGGTCTTGGAGAAAATCCTTCGCTTGTTGTATCTTCTCCTTAGCCAACCCCACCGTAACGGGTGATCTAAGTTGAAATCCATACAAAAGCATAAATGGACTAAACCCTGTAGTCACATGCTTTGAACTATTATAAGCAAATTCCAATATAGGTAAGTAGTCTTCCCAAGTGGTTTGCTTCTTGCTAATGTACGCTTGTAGTATATCCTCTAGCACTTGATTAACTCTTTCTGTCTGACCATCCGTTTCTGGATGATCAGCCGTACTTAGATTAAGTTTAGTTCCAACTTTTGGAACACAACTCTCCAGAAGTGATTATCGAACTTTCGATCTCTATCACTAATGATACTAGCTGGAAGACCATAGAGTTTATATATATGCTCTACAAATAGCCGTGCTAATTCCGGTGTCTTAACCGTAGTCTTAGTGGGAATGAATCGATCCATCTTTGTGAGACGGTCTACAATTACCCAAATGGCATCAATGTAGTCCTACTACAAAATCCATAGACTAGATACTCTCCCACTTACCTTGTGGAATCTCTAAAGGATGTAAAATGCCACCTACCTTGAGACACTCTGCCTTATTAACTTGGCATTGTTGGCAGTTTAGTACGTACTCTTGAACATCATGATGTAAGCCCGACCAATAAAATTGCCATCGAACTAAGGCATATGTCTTACGATGACCAGCACTTGGACTATCGTGACACTCAAATAAGATTTGGCGCTTAGTGTCTGAGTCCTTTGGCACACATACTCTACCTTTGTGGAGTAAGTAGCCATCATCAATGAAAAAATTCTTCCATCGCTTAAGCTCTTCCTGAGTAGGGGTGGAGCTCTGTGTGTTGGATTTTCTATCTGCGCGTGCAGAAACATGTTGATCTGGCTGTTCAGAGACATGTGAGTGTGAGGGAGCCCTTTTTAAAACTGCACTCCACACTTTAGCATATGATTGATCTTGTGCACACTTGCCACGTAATGACTCCAAAAATCCACTCTTTAGTTCCGTGAAAGCAAGTGAATTAATCTGAGGCATCCGATTTAGTGCATCCGCTACTACATTATATTGCCCCTTGCAATATCGCAGCTTACAATCATAATCTTGAAGGATTTCTGACCATCTAGCTTTACAGCCCTTCAAGTTTGTTTGAGTAGTAAACCATTTGATACTCTCATGGTCAAAAAATACTTCAAACTCGGCACCATATAAATAGTGTCGCCACTTTCGTAAAGCGTGAATTATGGCATAGAGCTCTCTCTCATAGACATAATAATTCGGTTGAGCTCTATCTAACTTTTTACTTTCAAAGGCTATAGGTCTTCCCTCCTGGAGAAGTACCACACCAATGGCTTTATCACTAGCATTAGTCTCTACCACAAACGGCTTAAGTGGGTCGACGATTGCTAGGATGGGAGCAGTGGCTATAGCTACCTTGAGCTGTTCAAAACTGCGTTTTTGGGCTTCTTCCCAAGCAAAGGTCTTACCTTTTGCTTTAAGTTGATCCGTCATAGGAACAATGATTTTGGCATAGTCACGGACATATACTGTCGATAAAATCAAGCCATGCCTAAAAATATTTGAAGCTCCTCAACCGTGTTGGGATGTGGGCATCGAAGAATGGTAGTGACCTTGTCAGTGTCCATCTTGATGCTAGAATAAGAGATCACATGACCGAGGTAATGCATCTCTGTTTTAAAGAAATCGCACTTGCTTTGCTTATCATACAACACGTGAGCTCGTAGTTGTTCAAACACTAATCTTAAGTGTTCTATGTGTTCATCTTCAGTCTTACTGTAAATGAGAATGTCATCAAGGAAAACCACAACAAATTTCCCAAGATAGGGATGTAAGACACTATCCATGAATGTCATAAATGTAGCTGGAGCATTGGTTAGACCAAAAGGTATAACCAAAAATTCAAAATACCCAAACCATGTCCTAAAGGCAGTTTTGGAGATATCTTGCAGTAGGATACGTACCTGGTGGTATCCTGAACGAAGATCTATCTTTGTATAGTATCTTGCCTCGTGGAGTTGATCAAACAACTCATCCACTCGAGGCAGAGGATACTTGTTTTTGATGGTTATCGCATTTAATCCACGATAATCTATGCACATGCGCATTGTACCATCTTTCTTGTTTACCAATAGAATTGGTGATGCCCAACGCAAAGTGCTAGGTCTAATGAAATCACGAGCGAGGTAGTCAACCAACTGACTCTCAACCTCCTTGGATTCTTTAGCACTCATACGATAAGGTGGTTTACTCACCGGTTTAGTGCGTGGCAAGACATCTATGCCATGCTGCACATCACGTGTAGGGGGTAAACCCGGTGGTAAATCACTTGAGAACACATCACTATACTCCGTGAGTAAGTGAGTTAGCTTTTTCCGTGCAAAAGGAGAAAGTAAACTAAAGTTATGCTAGGATGGAGAATCTTGTAATTCCTGTAATGTTTGTTTTACAACAGTTACACGTTGCTCTATAGAATTAAAATTGAGAGCACTTTGCTCGTTAGATTTGTTAACACTTTGTTTATCAGTAGAATTCATTGCACTTTGCATATCATTACTAGAATTCATTGCACTTTGCATACCATTATTATAATTCACCGCACTTTTCTCTTGAGAATTCACAAGACTTGGAGACAAGCAGTAACACAAAAAGATTTCATCTATTAAATTTGCTTTCTGCAAAAACGAAAGCTCGGCTGTACATATAAGAGGTGCAGCTGGTATATTTTTCTCAACAAGCAAAAGCACATGTTTACCATTGGCCATAAAGGATAAGGAGTTGTGTTCATAACTAGTGTGCAACGTGTTTCCTAAACCATGCAGCCACTCCCGTCCTAAAACTACATCAGCACGGTCCATGTTCAAAACTTGGAAGTCAAGGGTCATCGTATGATCTTGAACAATAAGCTCAACCCCTTGAACTACCGTGTCCCATACTTCTTTATCATTCCCAGACATTTGCTCCACCACATACTTGTGAGAGCAGGGAGTTTGTGTAAGCTTCAATTTCTTGACTAGCTTATAGTTCAAGAAGTTATGAGTTGCACCATCATCCACTAAAATACGAACACGTTGTCCGTTAATAGTGCCATGCATGCGAATCAAATAATGGGGGCCAAAGGTGGGGGCTGCCACATTGAAACAAGCACACAACACTTGTGCTTTTACAACACAATATTAAGGAGATGAATCTAATGTGAGGCGTTGCACCGTGTGCATGGCTTTCTTTGCCTTGCAAAAGAGGACAATCTTTCTTGTTATGTTGGTCCGAAAGACATCTAAAACACAAATTGTGTTTCTTTACACGCTCAAAATCAGCAGTGCTGAGAGACCCACACGGAGTATCTCATGATTGTTTAAGCTTCTTAGCCTCTTGTGGGCGTGGAGAGGTAGATTGTTTCTTATTCCTCTTGGAACGTGTGGGAGATCTACCTCGCCATTGGCTCTTAGCAAAAGTATTCTTAGAGTAGGGAACATTTCCCTTCCTCTCTTGGTCATCATCATATCTCTGCGCATGACTAATGGCTTCTTCCAAAGTTTTTGGATGTTGGGTCTTGACATGAAGACGATAGTCTTTGTCAAGACCCCTATTAAAACCCCGGTATCTTTTGGAATTCATCTAGACCTTCTAGTTTTAATATGATTTCCCGATACTTCGAAAGGTACTGTGAGAGAGAGAGGCCAGACATGTGGCATGCATCCCATGCTAACGAATTCTTATCTTCTTCATTGGAGCCCAAAAAATCTTTGGAGAAAGAAGCTTGAAACGCAGCCCAAGATGGAGGACAAGCATCTATTGGAAATGTCATCCACCACTTATATGCCTTGCCTTTAAGAGATAGACTTGTTTCCACAGCCATCTTTATATCCGGAGTATGTCTCAATCTATGAATATCACTTCATTTGTGTAAGAACGTATTGACTGCATCTTAGTTGCGATCACGCTCTTCCCCGTGAAACTCAGGAATGGTGATATTCTTAAGTAATGCATTGCTACCTTTTGCATCTTCTGCAACACCTGTCTCTTGGACTCCTTGAGTCGTGAGAGCTTCGTTCCCTTGAGCCGTGCCACTTGTGGCTCCTTGAGTCGTTTGTAAATTCATAAATTTCACAAGTAACTCCGTAAGATTGGTAACATTTGCATTGAGTGCAGAGACGTTGCTTTCAAGTACACTTTGGTGATGTTCCAAAGTCTTGAAAGAAGCCATATCTACAAGCCCATGATCTCCTAGATCATCATCATCATGCATATTAGCGTCAGCAGCACCCGTGGTGCCCTAATTTTAATCTACGTGCTCAAAATCAAACATGTGCGTAGATGGGATATCCTCACTGGCCATGGTAAACACACACTAATGCAAAGAGAGAAAAAAAAACGACAACTTGTACCTTGAGAAATTGAAGTCTTGTTTTGTATGCTCCACGATTTGCGTTGCATGCAAACCTCGCCTTGCAGGAATTTGAGCGCTTCACTTGTCGTTCGTTGTAAGAACACCTTTGATGATTCTTCACAAAAACTTGTCATTTTTGTGAAGGCTTTTCTCCACTTTGAAGCTACCTCCTTGAGGAAAAAGGAATTTTTGGAGAAAAACTTGCCTTCCTCCAAGAAGTGAAAAGGAAGAGTGAAACTACTTCCTTGAAGTTTGAAATTTTCCCTTTCTTTCTAGTTTTTCTTTCAACACAAGTAGACTATCTTTCCTTGTGTGTATAACAAGGGCCAATAGCTTGATGGTAAAGTGTTGGCCTCTTACCCTCATGGGGTGGATTCAACCCTCCTTCATGCAAGGGTTAAGCGGACTGTCCTATGTGCGCAGCCAACGGCGCCAACGAAAGCCTTCAGAGCTGTCGAGTTGCCGGTTGAGTTTACCTAGGTTGCCCGCATTCGTTGGGCGTAGGTAGGGCGGTCGCGGTTTGCTGTCGTTGTTTGTCCACGCGTTGCTCGCACAAAAAAATGTGCTTGTCTTCTTTTTGCTGCACAGTGGATACGTCGTTGTCTGCGAAACGTGGGAGAGAAGTAGAGCGTCGCACGCACATGCAAGCCGCTTTTAGCCTCCTCCCAAAAATACCTCGGATACCAGTGAAAGGGCAGTGGTAATGCGTGTCTTAGTCTCTACCCAACTGTGCTATATTATAGCCTCCCCTTAGCGTACACATTGTCCGGCCGTGCCGGTGGCCTTGTCCATAGGACCCATGTCCTTACAAAAGAATTTCTCCATTAGACGATTGTATGTAGCTGGTGCATTAGTCAAACCATAAAGGCACGACTAGATATTCATAAAGACCAAACGTTGTGCGAAACGCGGTTTTTAAGATATCTTCATCCACTATCCTTATTTGATGATAGCCACTCTTAAGGTCAATCCTACTTAAGTAGGTAGAGCCTTGTAGCTTATCAAATAGATCTTGTACCCGAGGCACGTTGTCGTGCTGTGACAAGTACATAGTGGGAACGCATGCTACAAGATCTATCTTGTATTTTTTTAGATACATAATTATATTTCCTATAGTGTACATATGCATATTTAAGTATAATTATAAGCCTTCTATCTCATCCTATTATTTTTCTCAAGGGTAACATATCCTTACTTTACCATCAGAAAATACTATGGGAAAAGCATCAATAGCTCTGCCTCTTTAACTTGGGGCAAAAAGCATTGATTCTTTATTTCTACTATTTCATTATCATCTCACACCCTAGCTAGATGCTATATCTAGGGTAAACTCCAATATATATATATTCTAAGTATTTTTTATACTTTTCTTATATTTCTTTTCAAATAGCTACTAGGAGAGAATCAAATCCTAGTGGGACACTAGGTGGCATGATTTCAAAGATACACTTATTTTAATGCATTATTGCAAGCATGATTACAAAACTTTGTCAAGGAGCAATGTCATGCTTTCATATGGCATGAGGTGTCCTTTGGAATTAAATGAAAGTTTAGGCTAAGGAGACCACATGAAGACTTTTGCTGCCATAAATGGACCCTATTTTGATGAATTTTTTACACAAGGTTCCAATCCGAATTGGAAAACAATTTTAAAATGAAAATCGTAGCTAATGAGCTGAAGTTTTTGCCCATATTTTTACTTTTTTATTTGGAGCCACGGTTGAGGAGATATGATCAAAATATTGGACCCCAGTCTGCCCACATCATGCAGGGACAACTCATTTCCAACTTTTCCAATTCCTGTTCACACTGGCTCCTCTCTTCTTGTGTAAACCCTTGGGGGTTCCCTTCAGCTATAAAAGGGGACCTCTTCTTCCTTGTAAGAAACTCAAGCATTCAAGCCATTGATGAGAGGAATTCTCGAGAGAGTGAGTAGTAATGCCTAATTGTACTTAGCCATTAACATAAGCCCAAGCCTACACTTTCTCCTAGAGGGAGACTAGCCATTCTTGCAACAAGCTAACCTTGGAAGATCAACTCTAATAAAAAAAGGTCTTGCACTTGGTGTATCAATCAAAGTGGAATTATCCACTCTTCTTCTCTCTCCCATCAATAATGGTGCCGAAGGGTTTCAAGTAAGATGTGTTCTACATTGATGTTTTCTTGATTTCTTGTTGTTTTCATTTTCATCTCTAATCCAACACACACACACACACACACACACACACACACATATATATATATATATATATATATATATATATATATATATATATATATATATATATATATATATATATATATATATATATATGTATCTAATCTCATCTCCTTAACCAAACCTATCTCTCTCATTCTTAGTAATTCATCCTCTCTAGGTTCTCTTGCTACAGGTACATCTCTCCCCGCAGTATCCTTATTGCCTACGGGCAAGAATAGGGCTTGGGAGGGAAACTTCTCATCTCTTCACTTCTCTCATATCTACATTTCTCACATACTATCCTAGATGAATAACCAACATGATGATCATTTCTATCGCTTTCACTCTGTACGATCTATTAGAATTAACGTATGGATTAGCCGTAAAATACACTTTTAACAATGTATAGTGTTTCTCTTCGGCCCTGAAAGGCTCAATGAAATACTTCTATCACCGGATCCCATCATACTACCTCTCATAGACTATAATTTTTCTTTTGATGTAAGCGTAGTTATCTTGCTATGAACCAAAAGGATTTGTACACACAATTAATCCCAATCACTAGACAAAATATATATATTATGGTAAGCACAAAACTACAATTCCAAAGAACAATTCGTAGCCTATTTGGTCAGCCAAGATTGAATGCCATTAACTCATCCATTAACCCTTTCATATTACCCATGATACGATATGACCATAGCCTTGATGTTTTCATCTTTGTATTGTTTTGACATTCTCTTTTGCGTTCTTCCTTTGTGTGTGTGAGTGCAAGAGAGAGAGAGAGAGAGTCTTCTTTGATTGCACTTCTTTCCAAACCCTAGTCTTCATGGCATCTATGGTTTAACTCCTTCATATAGTTTTTGTTGAGTTCTCTCACAAACTCTCACAGCCATAAGCCCGGTGCTTTCCTGGCAAGACCGCAAATTTCTCGATATATTTTTGGTGAACCCGACGCGAATCTGCTAGGGTGAGAGTTTGTGGGTAACCATGGGTGATCATGTTGAGCAGCAGGGTATGCATTTTGACCCAGCAACAATGCAAATGTTTCAAGCATTTGCAATGTTCATGCAACAACAACATGCTACTGAAAGAAGCGAGATTTCAGCAACGAAGGCCATACAAGTGGTCGTCAACAGAATGGATCAGTTCAATGGCAAAGATGTAACCAAGTACTTACGCGAGTATATGAAGGAGATGGAGCTGCATCACGTGTCAGAAGGTGAGATGATTCAAAGCTTTGAGCTAGTTGTTGCTCCAGAAATTAGGGAGCATGCTAGGGCAATTAAAGATGGGCATGGGAGAAATTGGGAAGAACTCAAAGTAGCTTTAAAGGAGGAATATTTCATGGAGGACTCGGAGAGAGTGACCAAAAGGACATTCTTAGAATGGGTAGTCAAGCCAAAGCAAGGACTATCAATAACAGAGCTACTTAGGGAATTTGAGCGGCGCTATGCACAACTCACTAGGACAGAAAGGGCCACACTAGATGCAGAGAAGACAAATCTTTTCTTACACGCTGCAAGTAAAGAGTTTCAAGAAAATTTGGAGCTTCTTCTTGAAGATAAAGATGCTGAGCAAGGATTAAAGACCGACTGGAATGAGGTTGAAGGTGCTGTCTCACTGCTTGCCAAACGACAAAGAAGAAGGGACAAGATGGTAGTAAACACTACAAGTCCTTCCACCTCAACTTCTGACAAAATGGTAAAGCCTACTTTTATCGCTCCTAAGTTTGATGAGTCCATGCTAGATGAGCTTGTGAAGGGAATGCGTGACTTGAAGGTGAAGTTTGCAAAGCTTGAAGAAGAAGGCCAACCATCAGGGCCACTTCCTAGGCAAAGACAATAGCCCAAAGAAGGGTTTGTTAATAGATGTATTTGGTGTGATAGTACATACCATGTAAGAAGGGATTGTGATGATTTTAGTGATGCTTTGTCAAAAGAAGTTGTCTTTTTTAAGGATGGTAAAATCCACTTAAGAGAGACAGGTCTACCCTTGAGAACTAACTTTGGGAAGGGGGGAATGCAAAACTTAGTTGAAGATATGGCAACCAAGCATGCCACCTCTTCAGTTGAGGCAGCTACTTATGGAGTAAAAATTGAACATTTTTGTGATGAAGAGGTGAGTGACCATCATGGTCAAATTTGGCCAAATGTCATGCAATTAGCTAAAAAGGGAAAGCTTACAAAAGAGATTCTACATGAAGCAGGTGATTGCATACGTCTAGAAACAGGATGGAATGATCCAGTGGACTCATTGTCAGTGCATGCCTACATTACAAAATGTCAACAAAATGAGGCAATTGTAGAAGAGAAGCGTAGACGTGAGAATGCTGATGAAGGACCATCAAAAAGAGCTTCTAGAAGTGGGGCAAGAAGCGACTCAATGCCTTCTCAAACACCCTCAACACAAGGAGCATCTCCACCTGAAGTACTCATGGAGGAGTCTACAACAGGAAAGAAGAAAGAGCCAACGAAAGGTAAGACAAAAGGCCCAACTTATAAACTACAATCTGATATTGAGGTTGCTACAGATTTAAAGAAAGTCTTGGAGGAAAGGATCTTGAATAGCAAGATTGAGTTTACACTAGGAGAACTTCTTGGCATTGCAAAGCGTGAATTCCATGAGGAGATCATTGACATCATCAAGAGAAAGAGGCAAACCCTTGCTGAAGTTTCTCGTCCACAGGTTGAAGGGGAAACCTCAAAGACACAAGGGATGCAACTGCAAAATAAGGAGAAATTGTTGGTGAGTGGCCAAAATTGTTACCATATGCTTTATGGGCTGATCGTACAACACATAGCTCAGTAACTGGCTACATGCCTGCGGAGCTAATGCATGGTCAAAAGCCAGTGATGCCGATTGAGGATACAATTCCCACATGGAATGTACTACCTTGGCAAGAGGGGCTTAGTAGGGAAGATCTTCTTGCACTGCGTATAAGGCAGCTAGAGAGAAGACCTGGAGACATTGAAGCTACAAAAGAACGACTCAAAAATGCAAGGTTGAAAAACAAGGACTATTTTGATAAGCGACATCGACTCAGGAGCAAAGCAATTGACAAAGGTGACTGGGTTTTAGTGTATGATAGTAGCCTTGATAACCAGCACACAGTCATGCGTAAGTTCTCAAAAAGATGGTTTGGATCGTATGTTGTAAAGCATGTGCATGAAAATGCTACTTACAGCTTGTCTGAACTAGATGGTACAGAAGTAAAGATTCCCATTGCAGGAAAAAGGATTAAAATGTTTAAGAGAAGAGGAGACAATGATCTAGAAGATATGGATGAGGAAGAAGAGAAAAACACAGGTGAAGATCAAAGTGAACATGAAGCTCTGGAATCATCCAGTGAAGAAGAAGACAAGGAAGATGTACAAGAGGTCTAATCTTACAAAGAGACAATGTGGCACATACCGGAGGATGTGCAGGTTTAGAGGGGGTGGATGTTATGCTATGACACGTACATAGTGGGAACGCATGCTACAAGATCTATCTTGTATTTTTTTAGATACATAATTATATTTCCTATAGTGTACATATGCATATTTAAGTATAATTATAAGCCTTCTATCTCATCCTATTATTTTTCTCAAGGGTAACATATCCTTACTTTACCATCAGAAAATACTATGGGAAAAGCATCAATATCTCCGCCTCTTTAACTTGGGGCAAAAAGCATTGATTCTTTATTTCTACTATTTCATTATCATCTCACACCCTAGCTAGATCCTATATCTAGGGTAAACTCCAATATATATATATTCTAAGTATTTTTTATACTTTTCTTATATTTCTTTTCAAATAGCTACTAGGAGATAATCAAATCCTAGTGGGACACTAGGTGGCATGATTTCAAAGATACACTTATTTTAATGCATTATTGTAAGCATGATTACAAAACTTTGTCAAGGAGCAATGTCATGCTTTCATATGGCATGAGGTGTCCTTTGGAATTAAATGAAAGTTTAGGCTAAGGAGACCACATGAAGACTTTTGCTGCCATAAATGGATCCTATTTTGATGAATTTTTTACACAAGGTTCCAATCCGAATTGGAAAACAATTTTAAAATGAAAATCGTAGCTAATGAGCTGAAGTTTTTGCCCATATTTTTACTTTTTTATTTGGAGCCACGGTTGAGGAGATATGATCAAAATATTGGACCCCAGTCTGCCCACATCATGCAGGGACAACTCATTTCCAACTTTTCCAATTCCTGTTCACACTGGCTCCTCTCTTCTTGTGTAAACCCTTGGGGGTTCCCTTCAGCTATAAAAGGGGACCTCTTCTTCCTTGGAAGAAACTCAAGCATTCAAGCCATTGATGAGAGGAATTCTCGAGAGAGTGAGTAGTAATGCCTAATTGTACTTAGCCATTAACATAAGCCCAAGCCTACACTTTCTCCTAGAGGGAGACTAGCCATTCTTGCAACAAGCTAACCTTGGAAGATCAACTCTAATAAAAAAAGGTCTTGCACTTGGTGTATCAATCAAAGTGGAATTATCCACTCTTCTTCTCTCTCCCATCAATAATGGTGCCGAAGGGTTTCAAGTAAGATGTGTTCTACATTGATGTTTTCTTGATTTCTTGTTGTTTTCATTTTCATCTCTAATCCAACACACACACACACACATATATATATATATATATATATATATATATATATATATATATATATATATATATATGTATGTATCTAATCTCATCTCCTTAACCAAACCTATCTCTCTCATTCTTAGTAATTCATCCTCTCTAGGTTCTCTTGCTACAGGTACATCTCTCCCCGCAGTATCCTTATTGCCTACGGGCAAGAATAGGGCTTGGGAGGGAAACTTCTCATCTCTTCACTTCTCTCATATCGACATTTCTCACATACTATCCTAGATGAATAACCCACATGATGATCATTTCTATCGCTTTCACTTTGTACGATCTATTAGAATTAACGTATGGATTAGCTATAAAATACACTTTCAACAACGTATAGTGTTTCTCTTCGGCCCTGAAAGGCTCAATGAAATACTTCTATCACCGGATCCCGTCATACTACCTCTCATAGACTATAATTTTTCTTTTGATGTAAGCGTAGTTATCTTGCTATGAACCAAGAGGATTTGTACACACAATTAATCCCAATCACTAGACAAAATATATATATTATGGTAAGCACAAAACTACAATTCCAAAGAACAATTCGTAGCCTATTTGGTCAGCCAAGATTGAATGCCATTAACTCATCCATTAACCCTTTCATATTACCCATGATACGATATGACCATAGCCTTGATGTTTTCATCTTTGTATTGTTTTGACATTCTCTTTTGCATTCTTCCTTTGTGTGTGTGAGTGCAAGAGAGAAAGAGTGAGTCTTCTTTGATTGCACTTCTTTCCAAACCCTAGTCTTCATGGCATCTATGGTTTAACTCCTTCATATAGTTTTTGTTGAGTTCTCTCACAAACTCTCACAGCCATAAGCCCGGTGCTTTCCTGGAAAGACCGCAAATTTCTCGACAACGTGAAATCTGTTTTTGATAGTGATATGGTTTAATGCTCGATAGTCCACACACATGCGGTATGTACCATCTTTCTTTTGCACTAAAAGGATTGGAGAACAAAAGGGAGAGGAACTAGGCCTCACCATCCCTTTGTCTACCAGCTCATGTACTTGCCTCATGATCTCCTCTTGTTGAGCTTGTGAGACCCGATAAGGAGGCTTGTTAGGTTGTGAACTTCTAGGAAGGAGCTTAATGCGATGGTCATCATCCCCTCGTTTTGGAGGTAAGTCCATAGGGATATCATCGATGAACACATCTTGGAATCCTTTTAGAAAATTAAACAAGTCTAACTCTTCTTGATTCCTACCATTTACTTTTGATGAAACATTAGGATCTTTTGGAGACTCTTTGACAAAAATCATATACGCAGAAACTGAGCTCTTCATTGATTTATCAAAATCAGAAGAATTTACAAGTGGAATAGTATGACCAAGCTCACTAGCATCTATATACAATTCTTTTTCCTGAAAGTGAAGTAAATTCTCCTTTCAGGGAACTTCATATTGGCAGCCATGCGATCAAACCATGGTGCCCCTAGGATAACATCCTCATGTTGGAGAGGAGAGATGAAGAAGTCTTCTTTGTCGACATAGCTTTGGACATGAAGCCTCAACTTCCCAATCAAGGGAGTAACAGAGGCTTATTGTCCCTTGAAAACTGCGTCAGCCATTACCATATCTCCCATCTCAAAAGCTTGAATGCCCAACTTGGTGGCCAACTCCATTAATATGAAGTTGTGAGTAGAGCCAGGGTCAAACAAGATGAATGAATCATGCTCTCTTACCTTTCCCCAAGCATAGGAGAGTGATGAGCCTTTGCAATGAGCATCCTCTTTTGGAGCTTAGATGGTGGAAGCCCTATGAGTCTCATTGCGAGTATTCTTCTTGAGGCAAGAACGATAGCCGTGTCCTTGCTCCCCACACTTGAAACACTTATGGTCCTTGCAAAAAGCTTCAAGCTCTTCAAGAGAGAGTTTGTTTTACCTTTGTAAACTCCCTTCTCCTTGGACCGATTGTTGTTGTTGGAAGTGCCTTGGGAAGAATTTTGAGCATTGGTTTTCCCCTTTGCATCATTTTTACCTTTATTGTCCATGGGTTTGACATTACGTCCAGTCCCTTGATAGAAATTGATACGTGAAGCAACCATGGTGTGATGGATTACTTTGCTAATCCTACATAGAATTGCTGTCTTTTCTCGGAAAAGTCTATCTTTTGAAAGACAGTAGCCTTGAGATGTAAATCCCAAAACTTGTCTACATACTTGTGGATAGACTCATGAGGGAGAAGCTTCAAGCTGCTCCATTCGGTAAGCACTTTGTCCTTTGCATCGCTTGCAAGGAATTGCTTCATGATGGAAACTCGTAGAGTTTTCCATGTCTTTGGGGCTTCGCCATTGCCACAAAGGCTACCCCACCATTGACGATCTGATTCTTGAAAGTGCATAGCTACATGACGTAGCTTGGAGGACTCTGTAAAGCCCTCGTCTCCAAAAGCCGCATCAAATTGCTGGATGAAGGCCAACACTTTGTCAGTAGCACCAAAGGTGCCATCATAAGTGAGAAAAGAGATACTCTTTCCTCCCTCCTTGAACTTCTTTAACTTTTGGAACCTTCTCCATGCAGGGAATGATTTGCAATGTCCTCCCCTCTTGTATTCTCTAGGAGAATATCCATAGCTTTCATCGGAAGAGGAGGAAGGTGAAGATGAAGGAGAAGAGGGTGACCTCTTCCTAGCCCTTTTCTTTCTTTGTTTCCTCTCTTCTCTTTCGGAATGACGAGGAGAAGGACTGTGTGTTGATATTTTCCTCTTGGGAGGAGTAGGCGATCGTCAAGACCACTAACTTCGTGGAGCCACATCTTTAGAGGAACTTAAATTTTCATTGCTTTCTTGCTCTTTGGATTCCTCCTCTTGTATGGGAGAGAGTCTTCTTTTGGGCGGTCTATTCAAGAGGCCTCCTAAGCTCTCTCTCCTCTTGGAGAGGAAGGGAAATTTCATAAGCACGAAGTTGTTAACTTCGGCTTGCAAAGCAGGGTTGCCCATAGCTTGATGCAACCTAGTGACTAGATAATTCACAAACATGGGAGCATCATCATTAGCACCTTCATGTGCAAAATCAAAGCTATCAATGTTCATTCTATTGTTAGCCATGTTAACAAAATTTATGTATGTACTTAGTGTATGCTTTGGCAATTCAAAACCTTAGTTGCCACTCCTTTTAGCCTTTGAAAATCGGCTCTTAAGTATCTACACCCACTGCTCAAAGTGGTTAATTATAGAGAGTAGAGGAGTAGGTCTAACATAGCAGAGTTGCCGAGGGATAGCTCCTTTCGGACTTCTTATGGCTCAATAATGGCAAAGCCGTAGGCAAGTCTAAAAAGACTCCATTATTAAGTCCAAAGCTCCCGAGGTGTGCACCATACCCCACATAGTGGGCTCAACAAAACCGATAATAGATCCCAATTCCACTTACGCTAATACAATTAACAACATCAACCATTTATAGGCTACTTAAGGACCTCTCTTCTTAAGCAAGAAAAGAGAAACCAAATGCTCTGATACCAATGTAATGGAATTAGCCTTTTAACTTGAGTTGGAGCGAAAAGTGAATAACATATTGAGCATTTACTTGAGCATTCTTTTGAGTATAGATTTAAAGTGAAAAAGAAACTGCTTGGATGGAGAGAGCAACACTAACACATTACTTCATTAACATGGCATGATCAATACTTGTAAAAGAGAGTGAGGGTTTAGAGAAATTGACACCAATAAAGGACCGGATTAGTTGGAGCCGTTCCCCCCTCCAATAGGCATTTGTATTATAGATTCTTCCATGACGGAAGACTTGTTTACAATACAACTGTTTGTGTTCCTTGAGACCTTCTTGATGAGATGAAGATGGTGAGTAGATCTTTGCTATCTCTTTATCCACTTTCTTTTCCCTCTTTCTCGATTCTTTTGAGTTGAAGACTCTCTCTCTCTCTCCCTCTCTCTTAATGAGCACATGGAGTGCTTTCACTTAACCGATTGCGATCGACTCATCCTTCACACGACTTCTAATAAGTTTGAACTGCCCATATCTCCCTGCTAGTCAACCAATGGCAGTGTACTAGATTTCTACAAACTTGTTGTTGTTGCCCCATGCTATCAAAACCACGACTTCCCAAGTGACGGGCTTCTCACAACCCTGAGTTGGTTGGAGCAAGACAGTTTTTGGTCACTTTGGGAGGGCTACCAGGTTGCCAAAAAAAGACGCTCTCTCTCTGTCTCTCTCAGTTCTAGAGTGACTTGTCATTCAATATATTTTGAAATGATGCCATAAGTATGCTCTACTCTCTCTCTCTCTCTCTCTCTCTCTCTCTCTCTCTCTCTCTCTCTGTCTCTGTGTGTGTGTGGATTGACATAGGAAGCAAGTATCAACTTGCATTCTTTCTTGGAAAAATTACTCACAGTCATATCCCTAATAAATGAGTTTGTTACATGAAAGAGTCCCTCTTTCTACATTGGAAACACAGAACTCACAACCAACTCCTTTGAAGTTTCAATCAAAGCCCCTTGTTGTATTATAGGTTTTTTCCAAAAATGGTTAAAACGTTTCAAAATGGAAGGAAAGAGATACAAAAACCCCTAAGGTAGGGTAGGAGGCACCCTGGCCAAAAGAAAAGGGCCTACTATAAGGTGAGAACATTATAAGGAAATGTTAGAGTAAAAAGCATTAAGCCTCCTAGGTTCATAACAAGACAGGATGGCAAGTCTCCACTTTTTCCATCTTAGCTCCTTTTGAAGAATCTTAAGGTCTATGTTTACCAACTGAAAGTATGAGAAGTCAACTCTTTCGGAGGAGCTTTGAAACTTGCAGCTAGCGGGAGAGGGGAGTGGGAGAACTTGGCCCAAACATTGCATTATTCCTTTCAATCCATATTTGCCAAAGGAAGACACTTCTCATACATGTCAACAAAGGGATGTCTGTGAAACTGCATTCTCCAATGAGAATAGATTTTCATGTGAGCTTGGATGATTCAACAGATCATGCAACATACAACTCTTTTTTGAAAAGGTTGTTATGTCTATAACTAATGAATGTTGGAGCTATATAGAGAGCCCACACTTATGCTATATATTGCTAGGAGTCCCCACTATATATGTGTACTCAGTGTGTGCTCTACATACACTTTGGGGATTGCAGATGATGGTGTCGTCTCTCTCTCTCTCCTCTCGTCTACCTACAATCTCTCCCTCCGGTTCAACATGGTATCAGAGTAGGTTGATGGTGCTATAGACGCTTGTTGAATCAATTCTCAGTCTGAAATCCTCACCTTATATAATAGGGCTACCACATTCCATGCTAAATAGCAAGGATTGACGAAATAGAAAATACTAGATCAGACAAGCAATAGAGCTGTTGTAGGGCAGACAAGCCATGAGCTTACATGGGTGCAAAGGGCAGACAAAAGCCATAGGCTGTTGTAGGGTGGACAAGTCATAAGTGAGGATTAAAAGGGTGCAAAAATCCATCGTTCATCTCTCTATGACTCATAGAGTTTAGCTCTCCCTTGAAAAAGCCATCTCACTAATCTTAATTAGCGAGCGAAAAACTTATTAAATTTTGTGTGACCATGCTACAATGAAAGTCCACAAAGAAATTTATTATTACCAGCAATAGGAAGATAAAAACTACTTAGCTTTGTTGAGGATTGTGCTTTGAATTGATGCAAATTCTTCAAGATCTTTGAGCAGCATCAATATCTTCGAGCTGATGTACACACTGCTTGACGCAACTTTTATCATGTAAACAAAATCAACTCAGACAACATATTGATACATAAAGGCTAGATATAACCACGTCACATTGTCTTTAGAGACGGTTCGTGACACCACTCTATACATCCACTGCTTCCCATTACAAAGACCCCCCATCTTCTATTGAGCTTTGTGATTAATTAGATGTCCATCTTCCCTCCATTAACTTTTCCACAGTAGATACTATAGCAGACTGGGAAAGAGAGTAGGGACCACCTCTTACTAGGCCTTGAGTAAACTCCCGGAAGCTCTCCATCCTTTGAAGGACAAGATCTACACACCCTTGGGAGATGTGAAATTGTTGAATAATTTCCATTTTGGATAACAATACACCATCTTTAGATACAAGCTTCCAGCTCCCCAGTCTATCTTTGAGGAATCTATGAGCCTTTCTAGCTAGATAGAATCCTTTATCTAATGGATTCCACCCAAACCAGATAGAGTCATGAGCCCACAATGCACCCCAAGAAGACCAGTCAACAGGAGGAGACCACTCTGTTTTCCTAATATTATAAGCTTTCCAAAATCTACAAAGAAGTTCAGAGCCTCTAGGAAACAAACATTAGAGGAAACCAATTTAGCAAAAGATAAACCAATCCATGCTTTGTAATCCTTCGAGTGGAACTTTGAAGTGTTTCTTTTGATCAAAATGGCCCAGTAATTTGAGGAGTTTCTTGATCTCAAGATCCATCTGCTAGCTAACTTAAGAGCTAGCTGCTGAATGTTTTGAATTCCAAAGCTTCCAAGTTCCTTGGCCTGACAATAAGTTTGCCAGGTCACTTTAGGGATTTTGTTGTGGAATTCTGTTGAGCCCCATAACAATCTTCTTGATAGAGTGAAACTTGTTGAGTTGGTACTGAGAGGGCTACCAACAAGCTAGAAAATAAACCAGAGAAGAGAGTAAGTAATGATTTAAAACAAAAAATCTTGCTGGTAGATTGGGTTGGTGATTTCCAAGGTAAATAATCTTTTCCTGAACCTTCCCAGTAATCAGCACTATCTTTGTTTGAGAGAGACATTCAAACCCATTGGAATACTAAGAAGCCTAAATATTTGACCATTCTAAATGGGCTTGTAGCCTGCTTGAGAGAGAATAAGTGGAATGTCCCCTTTGGAGACTTTGAAACCTGTTTTGAAATGATTGATAGATGATCCACTGGAAAGACAAAAGACATTTAAACATTTCCAAAAAAATTCAACCGGCTGTGTGTCATTCCTGACTAGAGCATTGGTGTCATCTGTAAACTATTATAGACAAAGATAATTAGTTGTTCCTTCAATGGACATGCCTTTAATTTCTCCTTGCTGAAGCATGTCTTTGACCAACCATACCAAGCCATAATAATTGATAGCATATAACAATGGAGACACACGACAACCTTGTATAATGATCTATTCAAAGGAATAGAATCAAACAAAGAACCATTGACTGAGACTCTAGCAGAGGCATTACCAAAGAGAAAATGAACAAATTTAGTGAATCTTCTTCCCAAACCCATGCTAAACAAAATCTAAAGAATAAAATCCCACTCAATTCATTCATAAGCCTTGTCAAAATCTATCCCTAAGAATAAATAGTCCTGATTAGACTCTTCTATAAAATCACAACCCTCCCAGATGGAGATTTTAGCATCCTTGCATTTTTTATTCTTTGGGAGAGAAAACATGTGAGGGTTAAGCTTGTCTATTTTACTAGCCTAAAATTGTCTGGTCCAAGCAAGGGAATTTTGTGCTTCTAAGAGCTCTTCATTCCTCAATTTATCTTTTAAAGAGTTGAGCTCTAGGGAGGAAGAGTCAGTCAGGTTCTTGGACTCTACTTGAGCTATCTTCTCTCTTATCATCACTCTTCTAAAAGATCTAACTTTTTGGGCCTTATTTCTAACCTAAGTAAGGGCTTGCTGAGTCTCTTTAACATCCTTATCCCATGCAGTAAAAGCATTATCACTAGATGAAAATGCAGACTTGAAAATGCTCTAGACTTTTTCTTGAACTGGGGTAAGTTTAAATAAAGAACTGTCAAGGTCAGATCAACCAGATTTGAAGTTATGCTCACCTTTGTGGAGTTTAAAATTAACTGGTTTATGATCTAACAAAAGCAAGGAAGAGTCAACCTTATAATCAACAAGCCAATGCTCTTGAATCAAATCTACTGCCATGTATACTCTGTCAAGCCTTGCACATCTAAAACAAATTCCAATTTTGATTATTAGTCCAAGTGAAGCTAGTATCTTACGAAACATCCCAAAGAGAATGCCTGCCATACAAATCCTCCCTTTTTTTTTAACTTTTCCTTGAATAACTTGACACAATGAGCTCCATTTGTCCTTTATAGAGGTGACCATATTGAAATTCCTTACTAAAATGAGAGGGTTTTTCAAAGCAATGATTTCATTCCAAGTATAAGCCCTTTTTGAGATAGAGTTAGAAGCATAAACAGAGACAATAGTGTAGTTAGGAGGTTCCTTGAAGGAGACAACCACCTAGTGACCTGATTGACCAATGGTGCTTCTTGAAATCAAATGTTCCAGCCTTGAAGGAATACCAATGACAACACATCCTTGCTTGTAGAATGTTTGGAACCAAACCGTTTGTGAGCCCTAAAAATTCTCTAAAGGTTCTGATGCAACAAATGATTATTGACTTTGACTTCCTGCAAACATATAATATCAATTCATTCTATTGAATTTGTTTTTTTGTTTCTGTTATTATGTAAATTTTTGTGTATGTAGGCTATTCTCATTATCCAAAGTGGCACTTTAAAGTGAAATGTGAGTTTTTGGACATCGAAGGAAGGCGAGAAGGTGAGCTCCTCTTGGCACTATGAGCTACAAATGAGTAAGTAATTTAAAAGTGATAATGACATAATAATTGATAACAGATTAATAATGATGCTAAAATGACTTCAAATGTTTATTATTTTAATTCAAGATTACTGCCATGCATTTACTCCTACATTGGCACATGAGTTATTTATGTCAAAATTTTGGCAAGTGCAATAAGGATAGCTTACTTGAGCAACTATCCATTGATGATCGAAGATGGGTGGAGATAGAGCTACGAGCTGAGAAAAAAGTGTCGCACCAGACTTGGTATAATGCTCCAACAGTAGTATTTGCCTTGCTTGTGTGGAAGATAAGTCCATAATTTCTTAAATAGATGTACCATAGATTGTAAATGATATAAGTTCAATTTTACCCTATCTTTGTATTAAAAAAAACCAAGGCTGTCGCAAAAATCAATAGGGAATCCCTAAGTGATCAGTAGTTTGAGGTAGAGAAGAAAAAAGCATGGGCAACTTTTGAGAAGCAAATGGCTACCAAAGCATACAAGTATTTTCATATTGCAAATCCCACGTATGATGAAGGGTTTTTTTGTCTTATTTGGGACCATGATTGCTCTCCTACAAATAAGCATGTTCCACAAACAAAAAGAAACTTAACATCATCACCATTGCTTGCATATATAGTAAAAGGTAAGTGATGAGACATAAATAGTTGTTTGATTTCATCTTTATGAGAAGCTATTTGATTTTTTAAAAAAATAACTTACTCTTTGTCTTCTTACTCACCCATAAACAAGAAATATTACATAATTTTATTTTTTCGGACAAGAGAATGACTGTGTACACAGAGAGATATAGAGATGAACCCAACCTTTGGCGATACTTGGACAAGGAGATTGGTTCTTTATTTATGAGGAGGCAGATTCCATTGTGCAGGAGCTTCAATTACATCTTCCAAATGGTATGGCAAACTTTTCTTTGTTTGTCTTGATTTGGATCTTGATAATGCACTCTCTTATTTATGGAAAAAATTAAATTCAAATGCCTCAAAAGGCTCGTTCCCGAGATGCACTTTTCTTCCATGTGATTTATTTATAGGTAAATTAAATATGGAACTTTATTATTATGCACTAGATGTTTTTTATTTAGCACTAAATTAGTTGTTTGTTTGTAGGTGATTGCACTCACTGGTTCATGAAGGATTTTCATGTATGTTGCCTCCACTAGTGCAGGCTTGGAGCAACAAGGGCAACACTCCTTGTATGTACTCACCTTGATTTTAAAGTCTCTCTCAGTGGGAGATTAATGCATATCCATGTTGGTTGGAGTATCCATTAAGCATGCGTCAAAAAAATGAAGAGACTCTGTATGCAAGTGAGTCTACTTCTCGTAGTTTATGAATTCAAATCTTAATCGCTATATTAACAAATCAAATTTTAGCTTTTATGCAATATGAGAAGGAGAGAATTGAGGAGCAGAAGGGACATTTGTAGCATCTCAACTTGGTGGAGATGAAGATTTCAGATATCCCCAAGAGTCATCTACCAAAAGAAAAGGTACAAAGGATGATCGTCACCTCTTATAAAATAATAAACAATGATGTGTTTGTGTATAGGGATAGAGGGTAATTGTCAAGAGAGACCAACATGATTTAATGCAAAGAAAAAGAATGATGGTAAGCGCTCTAGAGGTGAGTTAGTCTCCTTTTAGATTAAACAATTATAATGTAGAGTGGATGGACATGAATGGTGGTTTTGTTAGGGGTTTGAAGTCTCTAGGACCACATGGCCGTGACACTCGATCTTTAGGTGAGTATGAGACTCTAGGCTACTTCATAATAGTACTCCATATCTTATGTCTCCATGTTTATAAGAGGTATTCAGTTCATTTATTATGTGGATGTACGTGATGCTTATAGAAATGTTTGATATGGGAGACAATGCATTTAATGGACAATGAGCATTGCAGTTAGTTATTGCAATAAGATAAGGTGATGTACAAAATCCACATTCATCCAATATTTTGGATCTTGTTATCTATTACCGGATTGAGCAATGGCTAAAGAACATGAATGCATAATATATAAGTCACAACAGTACTCCGAATGCATAGGTGGTCAATGTGGATTGGTAAGATCTCCCTACAGGGTTAAGCATGGCTCGTTCATTGCCTAGCGAGTGTCCAAAGTGGAATATTTGGAGCTGAGATATTTGCATGGCAGTTGCCCAATTTGCAGAGCCATTTGTTGCAGACAAGGGATGGTATATTATGTGTGGTTCGAGAGAGAATATTCCCATTGTGGTATTACATGCCCACAAGAGAGTATTCACTATGTACATGCATTGATGTTTCTCACAAAGATGGGTTATCTTCAAGATGATGGTGAGGAGGTAAATATTTTTGTTGTCATGTTTAAAGTAAGATACTTGGTAAGCTAACATGATCCAAGATTAACATCATTCTTTTATTGACTAGGTGGTCACTTTTACACGGACTTTTTCATCTCTCAGGTCGTGATGCACCTTCAATGTATCAAAAGGAGGATGAGGAGATAGAGCCAAATTGCTATGATTTCAAAAGAAGTTTGATTATAGAGCATAGTGATATTAATAGAGAGGAGCCAACAAAAATGGTTGGATGGATTATATGTAGTGGAGGAGAGCGCAACTCAAACTTATGGAGGTGGCCTCTCCTAACTTTCACAGAGAAGTATGATAGAATTATAGATTTACTTTGTGGTGTGGAAGGCCGCTTGGCCAGCAGCTCGTGTGGAATTATTTTTGCATAGACAATGATGATGAGCTTTGGACAATCCTAGACGATGTGGCATGTACACCCATGGAGTAGTAGTAGAGGATTCTATGGTGAGACTATCTATTTGATACTTTTATCATGCAACTTCTATGTATTTTAAGACATGCTTAATTATTTAAATTAAAAAATGAAATGTTTTTTGGGATTGTGGGCTTTTCCCTTGTGCACCCAAGGGGCTTTTTATCCACAATTAAAGAATGTAGATATAGTAGGGTGTTTGCATCGTATGTTGCACACCCTAACTAAATCATAGTCTCTCCTATAAAAGCACGTCCTTTTTGGAGCTAAAATTGGGAGTATTGTATCTTATGTTGTATTAAGTTTTTTGACTATATGTCGTATGTGTATACATATGAAGTCACCTCGTGAGATATTTTTTAACACTAGTCTAGTAACCTAATAGTACATAAAAGTGTCCTTTTAGGGTTTTGGAAACAAATTCCAAAACCATACTAGATCCACTCATTTTGAAAAATCCTTTCATGAGCTTATAGTTCAAGGACTATTAAATATGGAAAAAATGAGAAACTTGTATTTTTTCTCATGTCTTGGTCACAACAAGTCTTTAAAGTTGATGGACCAGTGCATTTTTGCTGGAATTAGGGTTGCAAAAAATGCACACAGCTTGGAGAAGATGAAGGAAGCTCAAGGCACACAATAGAGGCCACAGTAGGTTGCTTCTTGCTCAACCATGATATACATGAACTGCCAAGCATGAAACAAAAACCACTTGTGGACACCCGCGTGTCAAAACAACCAGCCCAATCTGAGTCTGAAAAAGCATGTAAGTCTGGTGGCAATGATCCCCCCTTGGGATAAAACAAGCCAAGATGTAAAGTGCCACTAAGGTAGCGAAAAATCGTCTTCATAGCCTACCAATGCTTAGACCCTAGGCTATGCATAAATCTGTTGACCTGTGAGACTGCAAATTGAATACCTGGCCTCGTGTTGCATACATAAATGAGGCAACCAACATTAGTTTGGTAAAGAGTGACATCAGTAGGATCGCTAGGATCATGTAGACTCAACTTCAAACCTATTTCCATAGGAGTGGCAATAGGTTTGCAATCCTTAAGTCCAAACTTACATAGCAATGTCTCTATGTAATTTTTTTGACACAAGGTAATACCACCATCACACTGCTTAAACTGTATGCCCAAATAATGATGCAACAACCCCAAATCTTTCATCTTGAAAGTAGCATTCAAATTAGCCTTAAATTCAGCAATATGTCTCTCATTGGGTCTAGTGATCAACAAATCATCTACTTAAAGAACCACAATGAGAAGTCCATCACCCTTACGCTTTACATACAATGTGCTTTCTGTTGGACTGTTATGAAAGCCTTGTTTGACCAAATGAGTGTCAGCTTTCTCATACCAAGCACGAGGAGATTGCTTCAACCCATACAAAGCCTTGTTACATTTGCACACTTTGTCCTCTTGTCCTTTATTGACAAAACGGCGAGGCTACGTTACATAAACTTCCTCAAATATGTCACCATTCAAGAAAGCAATAATAATGTTTGATTGATGTACATCCCAACCAAATTGAGCTGCCAATGCACATAGAAAATGCACAGTAGTCATACGACAAGTGGGAGCAAAGGTCTCTTCTTAATCTATGACTTTTTGCTGTGCATAACCCTTTGCAACAAGTCAAGCCTTATGGCGATCGATCTCACCATCCGGCTTGCGTTCAACTTGTAAACCCACTTCGTACCAATGGCCTTTTTGCCAAGAGGAAAATCACATAAAGTCCATGTGTCATTTTCTATAAGTGCATCGTATTCTGATTGCATGGCAACCATCCCATTTTATGAATTCTGTGCTTCATCAAAAGACAGAGGCTCCTCAACATCATGTAAACTAGACACAACCAAAGCACAACAATCTGATGCATAAGATGCATGGCAAGAGCCTAAATGAGTACAACTAGACAAAGGTGCATCCAATTTATTGTCACGCAATGTATGCACCAACCATTTTGGCATACATCTAGCCTACTCATTTTCAACCCTTTCCTCATCAAGTACATCATGTACATCTGCATCAGTAATAGGCTGACCTGTAACATTTTCGAAAACCCCCATAGGCTGTACATTTGCCTCATTGGAATTTACATTCGTATTTCCACCACTAAAAAGAGGCAACAAAGTGTTATAAATGTCCTGTGAGCTTATATTACTGTCTCTAGTACATGACAACAAGGGCTGAACAGAATCTTCCACAAACACTACATCCCGTGAAACCAGAATACGCTTTGTTTGTGGATGATACAACCTGTAACCTTTGTTTTCAACACTATAACCAACAAAAATACATTTGACAACCTTATCATACAATTTTTTCTGCATTGTGTTTGTGGCACCAAGCACATGCCAAACAACCAAAAATACGCATGTGCTCAATAGAAAGCTTTCTATCATGCCATGCTTCATATGGAGTAATAGATTGCAAAGCTTTCATAGGACGCTTGTTTCATACATAAGTGGCACACATGATGGCCTCAAGCCAAAAAGAATGTGGCAAACCTTGACTTTTGACCATACATAGTGCCATTCCCGTAAGTAACCTGCTTTTCCTCTCAGCAACACCATTTTGCTGAGGTGTATAAGGCACTGAATATTGGCATTTTATCCCACGACTAACCAGAAATGCATTGACTTCATGAGACATATACTCCCCCCCCCCGATTAGAACGGAGGGTGCCCATAGTACATTTTGAGACATTTTCAGCCATAGCCAGAAATTGTTTGAAGCACATAAAAACTTCGGACTTCGCTTTAAGCGGAGATACCCATGCATGCATGGAGTAATCATCAATGGAAGTCACGAAGTAAAGGTAATTGCCCAAGGACGGAGTGTGCATGGGCCCACAAACGTCACTATGCACAAGCTTCAACCTGCATGTGGCCCTAATTGAACCATCCTTTGGAAACTTAGAATGCTACATCTTACCCAAAATACAGCCTTCACAAACATGTTTGACAAGTGCTTCAAGAGGCGGCAAAGAAGCAACCATATCAGATTTCTGCAAACGCAACAAACTGGCAAAATTCAGATGACCAAAACGTGCATGCCAAAGTTTTGCATCTAAAATAGCCCTTGAATCTGCAACTGCATTTGCAAAATTTTATCCACACTTGTCATACAAAGTGAGCTTATACAACCCACGACACAAAAGCCCAGATGCAATGATTTCATCACCAAAACTGCGATCATAAACTGTACATCTGTCATTCACAAATTTGACTACAAGTCCAAGTCTAGCAAGTGCAGATATAGACAAAAGATTCTTCTTGATCCCAGGTACATAAAGTGCATCAACAAGTGTGAAAGAACTACCATTAGCAGCAGTAAGCACAATCTTTCCAACTCCCTGAACCGGATATGAGGCATTGTTGGCACAAGTGACTGAATTCCCATGAGGGACAGACTCAAGAGAGGTGAACAATTCACGATGTGAATCTGCAGCAACTGACATGCATGCATCATGGACAACAGGATTATAAGTGCACTCTACACTAAAAGCCCATTCTGCATCAACATCAACATTACAGTCTCCTTTTACAAAAGACTCAACAATGGATGCATTTGTAGTGGAACCAGCATTTGTAGTGGAACCACCCTCTTTCTTCTTAGCCTCTTTGGCCTTCAACTTAGGACACTGCTTGATCAAGTGATCATTAGATTTACAATAATGGCAATGCATCTTCTTTTTTCCCTTATCACCAGAATTGCCATACAAAGTGCTGCCAGCAAAAGCATTGGGAACAGAAGTTTTGCCACTCGCAACAGAACCATAAGAAGTGGCTACATTGCTGTTACCACCCTTTCTTTGACAAGCAATAAAAGCCTGTTCAACTGTATGCTGTCTAGTTCAGTTTTTTTTTGGAAAGTGACTCTTGCAACAGCAATGTGCATAATGCGTCAAACTTGACAACTTCTGCATTTCCTTGGGTCATAAGTCTCCAAATACTAGCAAAACTCTAGTAGGAATCTGGTAAGACATCAAGAATAGTCTGCACAAGGGAACTGTCTAAAATGACTTCACCTACAGAAATAAGTTGCTCATTGATATCCTTGACACCAGCAAGAAAAGTGTCCACATCATCCTCCGCATGCATAATCTTCGACTCCAGCTCTTTACGCAGCAAAGCAATTTTAGCCTCATTGCGACTTGCATAAAGACGAGCCAAAATATCCCAAGCCTGTTTTGTAGATTTTGCTTAATGAATGTGAGGAACAATGGTGCACTTCACAGACAATGCAATCAATGCATGAGCTTGTGCATCCTTTACATCCTGTAATGTACCCAATATTTATCCATATGAGTCATTTCAGTTATTTTGCAAAGTAATTGAGATTCTTAATTTTGTGAGTCATCATGAGTTTATCAGGGCAATTGGATTGAAATCGGGTTCAAAATCTATTTATTTATGATCTTTCTTTATGTGGAACAATAGGTTTATGTGGGAACCTAATCTATGTGTGAAGAAAAAGCTTAGAGATAGTATTTTTAGGAAAGAAAGAGAGGTGAGTCAAAATTAGGATACTTCTTTCTTTCTCTCTCTCAAGATAGAATGGGAACTTGTAAGTATAGAGCTTTTTAAAAAATCGCGCATAGGACTCCCGAACGTCATTTTTTTTTATTTTTTCTTTTAATTTTTATAGAGCCACGAAGCCGCGCAAGCTTTTCCTTCTCCTATTCTTGAAACCTCTCAGTATTCTTAGCACCCCTTTAGGGCCTATATAAAGGACCATTCTCCTCTCACTTTGAACACACACATCTATAGAAGCGGAAGCTCTCTTGCAAAGATGTGCCGGAGGAAAGATCTCTCCCTTAACCTCTCACCTTCAAGCCATCTCCATCTCCAATCGTCGACGTGCCATCTCCTGGTTCGTGAACACACACTCTCTCTCTTCAACCACGCGCTTTTCTTTTCTCTATTCCGAACCTATGGCTCCGAAGCGTGTAACACGAAGTTCTAAGGACGCCCATGCCGTTGCACCACCAAGGAAGGTGGAAAGGAAGGTGTCTACTCAAAATGTATCTCATGCGGAAGTATCAACCGAAGAAGAAGTCGAAGCCGTCCAACCTCCAGCACAGGAGTTAGCCGCACACGCTCTAAATCCGGTAAGACAAATTTATAATTATGCATTGCTATTCATGTTTGACTTGGGAAGCTAAGCATAGGGAACCCCTTAAACTGTCTGAGAAATGTTCACAAGAAACAAACATATGTTTTCATAGATTAGTGAAAGAACTGTTCGATAAAGTTGTCACTATTTGATAGATTGTTATTGTTGATAAGTTGTTACTGATTGATATGAATAATTGGTTGCTCATGTTGAAGAATCATTTAAAGAGAAGAATTGTTGAAAGAATGTCTTTTATTCCTCGCGGTTAGCGGGATGCCTCGCGGGTAGCGGGATGCTTGGCGGTTAGCAAGATGCCTCGCGGTTAGTGAGATGGGAAGGTTAGCAATTCGCAGTTAGCGAATAAATCCTTTGCAAAGGCTCTGTTGGTTAGGCAAAGGAATTCGACGGGTAGCGGTAAACTCATGAGCAATTGAAAAAGTTGTTTCTCTTGAAATATAGGGCTCTCTTCATTAGGCCTTGTTTGAATTGTTTTGGTATTGTTTGAAGGGCCGTGTAAAAGAATCTATGTTTGGACTTAATTAAGGAACAGTGTTTGTATATGTAAAACAGTGTGGTAAAAAGTGTGCGTGTGGGGTGAAAAGTAAGGGCTCGCTCAGGTTGCCAGTCAAGGATGGGTGTTCTCGATTAGTCGAGAAACTCTCCACTCCCTCTTATTAAGAGAAGTGAAATTCGAGACTCATTGTGCCATGAAACGAGATGGCCCATATCTACGTGACACAAGATTACTATTTAGTTTAGCCTAAAGTTCATATCATATTTATGGTTTATGGATGGTGGCCGTGCCTCTTAAACGCAAAGAAAAAGGCGTTGTTTATGGATTCTAAATATGTCAATGGGATTTCATCTTTATGTTAGAAAATAGCTTCATTAGAATCCTAGGTTTATCGACCTGGCTTGTGGTGTATGACCCTTATAACCACGTAAACGATGGATGGAGGACTTCCTCTCTTCTGTTGCTCGTATCTCTACTTTGTGGAAACAGAGTAGGGTGTCGTCAATGGAAAAGGAGAATAAAGGAAAGCCATCTATCAAGTCGCCCTAATCTTCTCGGGGTTGGGGACCTCACAATTGGTATCAGAGCTTAGGTTAAAGAGATTAAATTGACTACTTCAAACTTCCTCATGTGTATGGTTACTATACACATTTACTATACACATTATCCGACTCGTAGAGATATTATGTTATGCCGATTGACGTGTACCATAGTTATGTTTGAAACCTCTATTATGTTTTTTCATGGAAAGATCTTTTGTAGACCCCTATATGACATTTTGATGACTTTATGATTAGAAGATTGAGTTGTTTTTCTACAAATTGTTTGATTGGTAAAGTCGTGAAAGTGAGTTTTTGGAGGATTGAATGATCCATGACTGGTTAGGTCATGTGATTGGATGACCCATGACTGGTTAAGTCATGTGATTGAGATAATCATGACTGGTTAAGTCATATGATTGAGTTTTGATGGACTGGATAAGTCATGACTGGTTAAGTCATGGGGCTAAGTTATGATGGACTGGTTAAGCCAAGATTGATTAGGTCATGTGATTGAGTTTTAATGAATCGGATAAGTAATGATTGGTTAAGTCATACGATTGAGCTTTTAGTGGACTAGATAAGTCTAAGTTTGGAAAGTATCCTATCGATTTGAATTATTATAAATAATGATGTACACTCAGGGGATCAGATAGCAAGTGAAGCAGACTAAGGACATTAGCCTTTTAGACATAACGAGGGTCGTTAGTAATTAGAGTTGGAGTCTCCTCACTTTTTTTCGAGACGAGGATATCTCGAATCCTTAAAATGGGGAGATTGTAATGTACCCAACATTTATCCATATAAGTCATTTCAGTTATTTTGCAAAGTAATTGAGATTCTCAATTTTGTGAGTCATCATGAGTTTATCAGAGCAATTGGATTGAAATCGGTTCAGAATCTATTTATTTATGATCTTTCTTTATGTGGAACAATAGGTTTATGTGGGAACCTAATCTATGTGTGAAGAAAAAGCTTAGAGATAGTATTTTTAGGAAAGAAAGAGAGGTGAGTCAAAATTAGGATACTTCTTTCTTTCTCTCTCTCAAGATAGAATGGGAACTTGTAAGTATAGAGCTTTTAAACAAATCGTGCATAGGATTCGCGAACGTAAAAATTTTTATTTAGAGCCGCGAAGACGCGCGAGCTTTTCCTTCCCTATTCTTGAAACCTCTCAGTATTCTTAGCACCCCTTTAGAGCCTATATAAAGGACCATTCTCCTCTCACTTTGAACACACACATCTATAGAAGCGGAAGCTTTCTTGCAAAGATGTGCCGGAGGGAAGATCTCTCCCTTAACCTCTCACCTTCAAGCCATCTCCATCTCCAATCGTCGACGTGCCATCTCCTGGTTCGTGAACACACACTCTCTCTCTTCAACCACACGCTCTTCTTTTCTCTATTCCGAACCTATGGCTCCGAAGCGTGTAACACGAAGTTCTAAGGACGCCCATGCCATTGCACCACCAAGGAAGGTGGGAAGGAAGGTGTCTACTCCAAACTATCTCATGCGGAAGCATCTACGAAAGAAGAAGTAGAAGCCGTCCAACCTCTAGCATAGGAGTTCTCAGCACGCGCTCTAAAACCGGTAAGACAAATTTATAATTCTGCATTGCTATTCATGTCTGACTTGGGAAGCTAAGCATAGGGAACCCCTTAAACTGTCCGAGAAACGTGATTCTTTCACAAGAAACAAGCATATGTTTTCATAGATTAGTGAAAGAACTGTTCGATAAAGTTGTCACTGTTTGATAGATTGTTATTGTTGATAAGTTGTTACTGATTGATATGAAGAATTGGTTGATCATGTTGAAGAATCATTTAAAGAGAAGAATTGTTGAAAGAAAGGCTTTTATTCCTCACGGGTAGCGAGATGATTTCCACGGTTAGTGGAGATTAAGTTGAGGTTATCGGCTCTCTTTTGTTCCTCGCGGTTAGTGGGATGCCTTGCGGGTAGCGGGATGCCTGTTGGTTAGAATGATGCCTCGCGGTTAGCAAGATGCCTCTTAGCGGAATGCCTCGTGGTTAGCGATATGGGAAGGTTACGTAATTCGCGGCTAGTGAATAAATCCTTTGCAAAGGCTCTATTGGTTAGGCAGAGGAATTCCACGGATAGCGGCAAACTTATGAGAAATTGGAAATGTTGTTTTTGTTGAAATATAGTGCTGTCTTCATTAGGCCTTGTTTGAACTGTTTTGGTATTGTTTGAAGGGCTGTATAAAAGAATCTGTGTTTGGAATAAATTAAGGAACAGTGTTTGTATATGTAAACGAGTGTGGTAAAAAGTGTGCATGTGGGGTGGAAAGTGGGGGCTGGCTCAGGTTGCCAGTCAAGGATGGGTGGTCTCGATTAGTCGAGAAACTTTCCACTCCCTCTTATTAAGAGAAGTGAAATTAGAGACTCATTGTGCCATGAGACAAGATGGCCCATATCTACGTGACACAAGATTACTATTTAGTTTAGACTAAAGTTTCATATCATATTTATGGTTTATGGATGGTGGCTGTGCCTCTTACACGTGGGGAAAAATGCGTTGTTTATGGATTCTAAATATGTCAATGGGATTTCATCTTTATGTTAGGAAACAAATTCATTAGAATCCTAGGTTTATCGACCTGGCTTGTGGCGTATGACCCTTATAACCACGTAAACGATGGATGGAGGACTTACTCTCTTCTGTTGCTCGTATCTCTACTTTGTGGAAACAGAGTAGGGTGTAGTCAATGGAAAAGAAGAATAAAGGAAGGCCATCTATCAAGTCGCCCCAATCTTCTCGGGGTTGGGGACCTCACAATTGGTATCAGAGCTTAGGTTAAAGAGATTAAATTGACTACTTCAAACTTCCTCATGTGTATGGTTACTATACACATTTACTATACACATTATCCGACACGTAGAGATATTACGTTATGCCGATTGACGTGTACCATAGTTATGTTTGAAACCTCTATTATGTTTTTTCATGGAAAGATCTTTTGTAGACCCCTATATGACATTTTGATGACTTTATGATTAGAAGATTGAGTTGTTTTTCTACAAAGAAATTGTTTGATTGGTTAAGTCATGAAAGTGAGTTTTTGGAGGATTGAATGATCCATGACTGGTTAGGTCATGTGATTGGATGACCCATGACTGGTTAAGTCATGTGATTGAGATAATCATGACTGGTTAAGTCATATGATTGAGTTTTGATGGACTGGATAAGTCATGACTGGTTAAGTCATGGGGCTAAGTTATGATGGACTGGTTAAGCCAAGATTGATTAAGTCATGTGATTGAGTTTTAATGAATCGGATAAGTAATGATTGGTTAAGTCATACGATTGAGCTTTTAGTGGACTAGATAAGTCTAAGTTTGGAAAGTACCCTATCGATTTGAATTATTATAAATAATGATGTACACTCAGGGGATCAGATATAGCAAGTGAAGCAGACTAAGGACATTAGCCTTTTAGACATAACGAGGGTCGTTAGTAATTAGAGTAGGAGTCTCCTCACTTTTTTTCGAGATGAGGACATCTCGAATCCTTAAGTTGGGGAGATTGTAATGTACCCAACATTTATCCATATAAGTCATTTTAGTTCTTTTGCAAAGTAATTGAGATTCTCAATTTTGTGAGTCATCATGAGTTTATCAGAGCAATTGGATTGAAATCGGGTTCAGAATCTATTTATTTATGATCTTTCTTTATGTGGAACAATAGGTTTATGTGGGAACCTAATCTATGTGTGAAGAAAAAGCTTAGAGATAGTATTTTTAGGAAAGAAAGAGAGGTGAGTCAAAATTAGGATACTTCTTTCTTTCTCTCTCTCAAGATAGAATGGGAACTTGTAAGTATAGAGCTTTTAAACAAATCGTGCATAGGTTTCGCGAACGTAAAAATTTTTATTTAGAGCCGCGAAGACGCGTGAGCTTTTCCTTCCCTATTCTTGAAACCTCTCAGTATTCTTAGCACCCCTTTAGGGCCTATATAAAGGACCATTCTCCTCTCACTTTGAACACACACATCTATAGAAGCGGAAGCTTTCTTGCAAAGATATGCCGGAGGGAAGATCTCTCCCTTAACCTCTCACCTTCAAGCCATCTCCATCTCCAATCGTCGACGTGCCATCTCCTGGTTCGTGAACACATACTCTCTCTCTTCAACCACACGCTCTTCTTTTCTCTATTCCGAACCTATGGCTCCGAAGCGTGTAACACGAAGTTCTAAGGACGCCCATGCCATTGCACCACCAAGGAAGGTGGGAAGGAAGGTGTCTACTCCAAACTATCTCATGCGGAAGCATCTACCAAAGAAGAAGTAGAAGCCGTCCAACCTCCAGCATAGGAGTTCTCAGCACGCGCTCTAAAACTGGTAAGATAAATTTATAATTCTGCATTGCTATTCATGTTTGACTTGGGAAGCTAAGCATAGGGAACCCCTTAAACTGTCCGAGAAACGTGATTCTTTCACAAGAAACAAGCATATGTTTTCATAGATTAGTGAAAGAACTGTTCGATAAAGTTGTCACTGTTTGATAGATTGTTATTGTTGATAAGTTGTTACTGATTGATATGAAGAATTGGTTGATCATGTTGAAGAATCATTTAAAGAGAAGAATTGTTGAAAGAAAGGCTTTTATTCCTCGCAGGTAGCGAGATGATTTCCACGGTCAGCGGAGATTAAGTTGAGGTTATCGGCTCTCTTTTGTTCCTCGCGGTTAGTGGGATGCCTTGCGGGTAGCGGGATGCCTGTTGGTTAGCATGATGCCTCGCGGTTAGCAAGATGCCTCTTAGCGGAATGCCTCGTGGTTAGCGATATGGGAAGGTTACGTAATTCGCGGCTAGTGAATAAATCCTTTGCAAAGGCTCTATTGGTTAGGCAGAGGAATTCCACGGATAGCGGCAAACTCATAAGAAATTGGAAAAGTTGTTTTTGTTGAAATATAGTGCTGTCTTCATTAGGCCTTGTTTGAACTGTTTTGGTATTGTTTGAAGGGCTGTATAAAAGAATCTGTGTTTGGAATAAATTAAGGAACAGTGTTTGTATATGTAAAACAGTGTGGTAAATTGTGTGCATGTGGGGTGGAAAGTGGGGGCTGGCTCAGGTTGCCAGTCAAGGATGGGTGGTCTCGATTAGTCGAGAAACTTTCCACTCCCTCTTATTCAGAGAAGTGAAATTAGAGACTCATTGTGCCATGAGACAAGATGGCCCATATCTACGTGACACAAGATTACTATTTAGTTTAGACTAAAGTTTCATATCATATTTATGGTTTATGGATGGTGGCCGTGCCTCTTACACGTGGGGAAAAATGCGTTGTTTATGGATTCTAAATATGTCAATGGGATTTCATCTTTATGTTAGGAAACAAATTCATTAGAATCCGAGGTTTATCGACGTGGCTTGTGGCGTATGACCCTTATAACCACGTAAACGATGGATGGAGGACTTCCTCTCTTTTGTTTCTCATATCTCTACTTTGTGGAAACAGAGTAGGGTGTAGTCAATGGAAAAGGAGAATAAAGGAAGGCCATCTATCAAGTCGCCCCAATCTTCTCGGGGTCGGGGACCTCACAATTGGTATCAGAGCTTAGGTTAAAGAGATTAAATTGACTACTTCAAACTTCCTCATGTGTATGGTTACTATACACATTTACTATACACATTATCCGACTCGTAGAGATATTACGTTATGCCGATTGACGTGTACCATAGTTATGTTTGAAACCTCTATTATGTTTTTTCATGGAAAGATCTTTTGTAGACCCCTATATGACATTTTGATGACTTTATGATTAGAAGATTGAGTTGTTTTTCTACAAAGAAATTGTTTGATTGGTTAAGTCATGAAAGTGAGTTTTTGGAGGATTGAATGATCCATGACTGGTTAGGTCATGTGATTGGATGACCCATGACTGGTTACGTCATGTGATTGAGATAATCATGACTGGTTAAGTCATATGATTGAGTTTTGATGGACTGGATAAGTCATGACTGGTTAAGTCATGGGGCTAAGTTATGATGGACTGGTTAAGCCAAGATTGATTAGGTCATGTGATTGAGTTTTAATGAATCGGATAAGTAATGATTGGTTAAGTCATACGATTGAGCTTTTAGTGGACTAGATAAGTCTAAGTTTGGAAAGTACCCTATCGATTTGAATTATTATAAATAATGATGTACACTCAGGGGATCAGATAGCAAGTGAAGCAGACTAAGGACATTAGCCTTTTAGACATAACGAGGGTCGTTAGTAATTAGAGTAGGAGTCTCCTCACTTTTTTTCGAGATGAGGACATCTCAAATCCTTAAGTTGGGGAGATTGTAATGTACCCAACATTTATCCATATAAGTCATTTTAGTTATTTTGCAAAGTAATTGAGATTCTCAATTTTGTGAGTCATCATGAGTTTATCAGAGCAATTGGATTGAAATCGGGTTTAGAATCTATTTATTTATGATCTTTCTTTATATGGAACAATAGGTTTATGCGGGAACCTAATCTATGTGTGAAGAAAAAGCTTAGGGATAGTATTTTTAGGAAAGAAAGAGTGATGAGTCAAAATTAGGACACTTCTTTCTTTCTCTCTCTCAAGATAGAATGGGAACTTGTAAGTATAGAGCTTTTAGAAAAATCGTGCATAGGATTCGCGAACGTAAAAAAAAAAAACTTTTTTTTTAGAGCCGGGAAGCCGCATGAATTTTTCCTTCTCCTATTCTTGGACCTCTCAGTATTCTTAGCACCCCCCTAGGGCCTATACAAAGGACCATTCTCCTTTCACTTTGAACACACACATCTACAGAAGTAGAAGCTCTCTTGCAATGACGTGTCGGAGGGAAGCTCTCTCCCTTAACCTCACCTTCAAGCCATCTCCATCTCTAATCATCGACGTGCCATCTCCCGGTTCGTGAACTCTCTCTCTCTCTCTCTCTCTCTCTCTCTCTCTCTCTCTCTCTCTCCAACAACGCGCTTTTCTTTTCTCTATTCAGAACCTATGGCTCTGAAGCGTGTAACACGAAGTTCTAAGGACGCCCATGCCGTTGCACCACCAAGGAAGGTGGGAAGGTATGTGTCTACTCCGAACGTAGCCTGGCGGTTAGCAAGATGCCTCGCGGTTAGCGGGATGCCTCGCGGGAAGCAAGATGCCTGGCTGTTAGCAAGATGCCTCGCGGTTAGCGGGATGCCTCGCGGTTAGCGAGATGTGAAGGTTACGTACTTCGCGGTTAGCAAATAAATTGTTTGCAAAGGCTCTGGTCGTTAGGCAGAGGAATTCCGTGGGTAGTGGCAAACTTATGAGCAATTGGAAAAGTTGTTTTTGTTGAAATATAGGGTTGTCTTCATTAGGCCTTGTTCGAACTGTTTTGGTATTGTTTGAAGGGCCGTATAAAAGAACTTTTGTTTGGAATTAGTTAAGAAACACTGTTTGTATATGTAAAACAGTGTGGTAAAAAGTGTGTGTGTGGGGTGGAAAGTGGGGGCTGGCTCAGGTTGCCAGTTAAAGATGGGTGGTCTCGATTAGTCAAGAAACTCTCCACTCCCTCTTATTAAGAGAAGTGAAATTAGAGATTGATTGTGCTATGAGACGAGATGGCCCATATCTATGTGACACAAGATTACTATTTAGTTTAGACTAAAGTTTCATATCATATTTATGGTTTATGGATGGCGGTCGTGCCTCTTAAACATGGGGAAAAAAGCTTTGTTTATGGATTCTAAATATGTCAATGGGATTTCATCTTTATGTTAGGAAACAACTTCATTAGAATCCTAGGTTTATCGACCTGGATTGTGGCGTATGACCACCCTTATAACCACGTAAACGATGGATGGAGGACTTCCTCTCTTCTGTTGCTCATATCTCTACTTTGTGGAAACAGAGTAGGGTGTCGTCAATGGAAAAGGAGAATAAAGTAAGGCCATCTATCAAGTCGCCCCAATCTTCTCGGGGTTGGGGACCTCACACATCCCAACGAGCTTGTTCTGCCATAGGCAAAACAATTCTAATAGTAGCAATCCTTGCAGCAAGACCTGCAACATCCGCAACATCGCCTACATCCTCAGAACTAGGATGTACATCAATGCCTTGCACAATATTCTAGACGCCCTTTGACACAAGAACATGTTGTATCATATAAGCCCACATAGTGTAATTGTCCCCATCTAACATGTCCTCAACAACAAACATCTTGAACACATCTGTGTTGTTGTAAGCCATGGTAAATGCTCCACCTGATGTGAAAACTACCCGAAAAGAGGAGAAACGAAGCGAAAACAACACGCGCTATATAGCACAATCTGTAGAAGACTGTAAGGCACCTGTTATGCAAAAAACGGAACTGACAAAATTTTTGCACAAAATGACAAAATTGCCTATGCAGACCTGCATGTAGTGTAAATAGAGGCCGAAATGAGCCCGAATAAAAAATATGAGCAGATTAAGCTTTATGAGCTTACTCGAAATATTTTTCAACATGTGAATGCTCGCCAAACCTCATTGTAATCGATGAAAGTGAGCAGGTATGTGCTGGAGCAGCTGGCGACTAAGACCGGGAGGACGCAACCTGCTCTGATACCAATTGCTGGAATTAGGGTTGTAGAGAAATGCACACAGCTTTGAGAAGATGAAGGAAGCTCAAGGCACACAATAGAGAGTGTGTTTCTCAGTGTGCAATGGAAAGATAGATAGCCCTAGAGTGATGGGTGTATATACAATGCACGGGGGAAAAAACGTTCTAAAGAGGGAAAAAATGCCCCGGTGGTCCTAGTGTCTTCACACACATCACCACCACATGTATATTTTAAGAATTTTGTCCAAAACATCCATTTCTTACGGTTGTTTGAATATAAAGAAGAGTGGGGATTTCTGTAGGACATGAGATAATATGCCCCATTAACTTCAATGGATTGGTGATCAAAACATATGGTTTCTTTTGCCTCACTATTTTTTTTGGGGCAAAAAAAAGGTACAAAAAAGTTGTAGTTTTGTCATTCTGCGGACCTATCATTAAAGTTTCTCTAGTCACGCTCAATATAAATATTATATACATGTTTTCTTAGTTCCCTTTGGGCCTTTGGATTTGAAAGAAGCCATGGAGCATGTCAAAAGAATAATGGATCTCTTACTAAGTGGAATCTTGGGGACAATGATGAAGTGCTAAATACAAAAAACATGACAAAACTTGTTTTAGCATTATGACCTCTAGAATCCCATAGAAATTACTCAATATCTAACCAAATTTGTAGTGTATCATTAGATATGGTTACTACCTACAAATTAGACACAATTGATCTAAGAAACTAGCAACATTGAGAAAGCTATACTTGCCACACGCTAAAATGTCTCATATTCTTTAGCAATAAAAAACTAAACCATCATCATATACTATGTTATATAGCATATTAGGTCCCCCAAAACTCAAGGAAGACTAGCTTTATGTTATACATGCCACTTACACAATCAGAATTGCATTTGGATATCAAAAAAGCCACCAAAAAAATCATGAAAGTGCTAACTTTGGCCAATAAAGAGGATTATGAAATTCTTGTAGTTGGTCATAACTTTTAATTTTAACACTTTGTTCTACTTAGAAGCATCAAAACTTGTTGAGAACTATGAAGGATTATTGTCTAGAAATTTAAACCTCACAAACATGAAGTTTAGAGCGGTATAGTTGCAAAACTTTGAAAAAAAGCCAAAAATAGGACCCATTTTTTCACACAGTTTAGGTTCAAAAATATTGAACAAGAGTAAGGTTAATGGCGAGATCAGTATTCCAAACTTGCTCTTTGTTTCTTGTAGTGTTGTCAAGTTCCTAGCATACAAACACCACATGCTCTGCAAAATTGCCCTCGAGAAGGTTTAGTGCATTTTCTAGAGAGCAAATCGTCCATCGAGAGTAGGCTTGGGCATTGAATTGCTCGTTTTTCAATCCGTCAAGCATATAGTGCTTTGATATACGCTTTTGCATGATAGATTGTGAATCATACATGTCCATGCCTAGAATGGGTCTCGACGTACAATTTTGACTCTAAAATTGCCTTTGGATAGAGTCTTGGGATACTTGAAGACCCATCTGTCAATCTGTGAACCAAAAATATGAACTTAAGCCTTTTGGAATTGCCTTTAATCAATGGTTTGCATTTCAGTGCATCAGAAAATTCTCGTCAAAATTTCACCCTTTCGCAGGCACAGACTATTGCAGCCCCATAGATCTCCCTTCAAGCGTAATTTGAAAAAAACTTAGAACTGATAAAATATAGTCAAATTTTCTAGCTCTACCTTTTATTTTTATAGTGTTGTCAAATTGCTAGCCTATATAAATTTACACGCTCTGCAATCGCGCCCTCGAGAAATGTTTAGTGCAATTTTTAGACTGCAAATCACCCATCGAGAGAAAATTTGGGTATGAGACTACTCATTTCACAATCCATCAAGAAAATACAATAGTTTAATGCTTTGATATACGCTTTTGCATGACCAGTTGTGAATCACATATGTCCATGCTCGGAATGGGTCTCGACGGATGATTTTGACTTTGAAATTGCTTGCCAATAGTGTCTTGGGACATTGGAAGACCTATTTGTCAATCCGTGAACCAAAAAATGTGATCTACAGACTTATGGAATTGCCTCTAATTGATAGTTTGTATTTGAGTGCATCAGAACATTGTCATCAAAATTCCACCCCTTTGCGAGCATGGAATATTGTTGTCCCATATCTCTCCCTCAAAGTGTTGTTTGGAAAAACTTAGAATTGAAAAAATATAGCTCTAACTTTGCTTTTTATAGTGTTTTAAAATTTCTACTTTATAAAAACCTATACACTCTGCAAACTCGTCCCTGAGGAAGGCTTAGTGCAACTTTTGGAGTGCAAATTGCGCATTGGGAGCATATTTTAACATTGGACTGCTTGTTTCACAATCCGTCAACAAATGCATACCTTAATGCTTTGATATATGCTTTTGCATGACAGATTGCAAATTGAACATGTCCATGCCCGGATTGGGTCTCTACGGGCAATTTTGACTCCAAAATTGCTTGCTGATAGTGTCTTGGGACATTGGAGGACTCATTTGTCAATTCATGAACCAAAAATGTGATCTTGAGACTTTTGCAATTGCCTCTAATCGATGGTTTGCATTTGAGTGCATTAGAATGCCAAAATTTCACCCTTTGCGAGGACAAACTATTGGAGTCCCATAGCTCTCCCTTAAAGCATCATTGGAAAAACTTAGAATGTAGAAAATATAGCTCATCAGCCTAGCTCTAACTATGATTTTTATAACGTTTTCAAATTCCTAGTTTACAAAAAGCTGTGCGATGTGCAATCTCGCCCCTGGGAAAGGTTTTGTGCAATTTTTGGAGTGCAAATCGCTCCTCGGTTTGAGATTTGGTCATCCGACTACTTGTTTCATATTCCGACAAGAAAATGCCATAGTTAAATGCTTTGATATATGCTTTTGCATGACGGATTGCGAATCAAATATGTATATGCCCGGAATGGGTCTTGATGGAAAAGTTTTACTCTAAAATTTCTTGCCAATAGTGTTTTGGGACACCAAAGGTGCATTTGTCAATCCGTGAACCAAAAACGAGATCATGAACTGCCTCTAATCGACGGTTTCCATTTGAGAGTATCAAAACATTTTCGTCAAATTTCACCCCTTCATGAGCAGGGACTGCTAGAGTCCCATAGATCTCTCTTAGAAGCCGTTTTACGAAACTTAGAATTGAGAAAACTTAGTCTATGTACCTAGCTCTAACTGAGAAAATACAGTCCATTTTCCTAGCTCTATAAATCTATCACTATCGACAAAGGTTTAGTGTAGTTTTTAGAGTGTACATTAGAAGATTTCGGATGTCCTTTGGAGGGCCTTGTGAGAAATTATATTTCTCTCTCTAAAAGTTTTGCTTAAAATACCCTCACACTTATTGAGTATGTTCAAAAGGACAACTAGACACTCTAAAAAGTGAACTTAACTTTCTAGTGATCCTTGAAAATTGTCACCTTTCCATTTAATGCAAGTGTCTTTTTCATGAGGTAGGTGCGGCTCATTTAATGTGGATTACATCATCATTGAAATGGAAAAAAGCACACAATTATCAACTAGTGGTAGAATTTAAAGCTTTTGACACTACCAGTGCATTTGCAACACCCATAAACCCAAAGAACGACTGTCTACTTGCCTCGATGTGACTCTCGAAGATCGTGACAATGCCAAAAAACCCCTAAAAAGGGGCCCGCTCCCAACGAAATGTGGGGTCTCGCTTGTCATTAGGAGAAAACCCCTTTTAAGGGTTTTTTTGGTATTGTCTTGCTCTTTGAGAGTCAAAACAAGGCAAGTACACAATCATTTTTGCTGAGATGTAGAGAGAAAGAGAGAGAGATGAGACAAGAGACACACCATGTATGCTCCCAAAGACTGATGCATATTGAGGACAAGATACAAATATATAGGTGAGACCAAGTTGAGTAGAGTGAGCCATATATAGCTCCAACACCCCCACTCAAACAAAGGTCTCTAGCTTTGGATGAAAAAACCCTTGGGGAGTTCAAGGAAAAAACCCAAGCCCCTATACAAATGTGAAAATATGAACTAGCAATGATGATGTGAAAGTGAATTGTGTATCTATGTACAAATATACAAGTGACTAAGAGATCACAATGTGCAAGTGTGAGTGTGTATAGTGCAAGGTACCTATATGATTACAATTTCATATGTACAAAGCTATCATATTATCAAGAAGCTAATCTAGAAAGAGTGATGCCAAAGCTCCAAGCTTCGAGCACAAGAGGATGAAGCGTGACTCATTGAGGCCTTTGGTAAGAATGTCTGCAATCATCTGGTAACTTGGACAATTTCAACCATTATGGTGCCTTTGCGTCCTTCCTATCGGACATAATGATAAGCTTTGACTTATTATGTTGAGCATAGTCCTTTGCAAGACTAATAGCACTCTGGTTGTCACACCGCAAGGGTGTGCTAAAAAGAGGAGAATGACCAATATCAACCATCATTTTTTAAAGCCAAATCATCTCATGAGCTACAAGTGATGTGCAACATATTTAAACTCAGTCGTAGAAACTGCAACACATTGTTGTTTCTTGCTGGTCCAAGAAACAAGAAAACCATTTATGAAGAAGGAATTCCACCTACTAGATTACATAGATAAATGTGAGCTTGTCCAGTCTGCATCTGTGTAACCCAAAAGAAAAAGAGATTGCATAGAATCCGATGTTAGTTTTTGTCGATAGACCAAACCAAAATCTGTAGTGCCTTTTAAGTATTTCAATACACGTTTTGCTGCAGACCAATGCTTAAGAGACGGACGTGCAAGATGTTGTCCAAGATAATTAGCAACAAAAAAAATAGCAGGGCAAGTTCACAATGCTCGGGTAGTGTGAAAGTGTCTCTTAGGTCTGTCCATTTTTTAGTTGAATCCACCTCAAGGAAACCAGACTCTCCTCTGCGCACAATAGCGTTGCAACCGTCCATGTTTATCTTGAACCATTGCATGTCAAACAAGTCAACAAAAATCCTCTATAATCGATCCTCAAAATCTCTTGTAGCGTGCCGAAGTAAGTGAGTTCCTCCACCACAGGATCTGCATCAGAGGACCGTCGTCGACTAAACTGTTCAAATTTTACCACGATTCCACAATCTTATGTAAAATGCTTTTTGTCAATCCGTTCCACCCTAAAATGTCGACCTTTACACCATGCTGTTGTGTATGACTTATAATACAACCAACAAAGACTATGAGTGGCCGTTCAAACATCTAGAAATTTGCAAGTTGTACATTGCAAACTTACCTTGGTCGTGCAACCCCGAGAGTACTCCTAGTGCTCCTCAGTCACTTCTACACCACACTGTTGTGCACTTTTCAATTGGTTGTGCAACCATCTTAAGCTCATGAATGTTGGTAGGCTCTCTAGACCCGCCGGATAATGCATCGGTGGTCGTCTTCCCTGTCTCCATTCAATCCGTCCCCTTTGTTGCTCTTGTTTTGCATCGTCGTATTAGGAAATCCACTTTTGCATCACTGGATTGTGAAGCATGTGTTTTGGGCCTTATCAAATCTGTCTAGCCACTCTCCAATGTAAACTAGGGACTCTGATACCAGCTAACCTTCTGCCATGCTACCCTCTGGATGTGCCTTTTGATGCACATATCCCTTGAGATTTTTCATGAAAGTTCTAAAAAGAACATCCATATGGAATGTACTGTGCTAGCTATTTCCACGTCATCAACAATGTGAACAAGAAGATCCACTTGAATGGTTAGCATGGTAGTAGGAAAGTGTTTCCCAAACATGCACACAACCTCCACAATGTTTAGTTTGGCGAATGGTATAGACTCTACATGGATCTCCTTTTGTGAGATCCATTACACCAACTTCGCAAGTTAAAGTCCACACACAAATTTGTTACATAATTTCCACTATGATAAATTCCACTTCAAACATACCTGACACATTTTATGCTAGTCGTGCGACTTCAAACCAGCAAGCTTCCCTTCTTTAGTGAAACACGTTCAGAGTGAGTGCATTACGCTAGTGGGGGTCCACATAGATCAAATGGTTTCTTTTACTCCCGGGGGATTCACTATGGATTTTTGTATTGTATCATGTGAGTGTACAAGAGGGGGGTTTTTAGAGGTCAAACATAAGCGTATACAATAGGGGTAGCCCCCCATTATTTCATGCTCGTACCATTGTCATGACATGGCACGTACATAGTGTGAAATAAAAACATTCACCTCACTTTTGACACTTCTCAATGCATGGAAAGAAAAGCAATAATGTACATATCATGATATATGCTAAAGCGGCTACTGCAGTCGCTATCATGTACATACCTATCCGGGGAGTCGTGGCCCTGGATGTGGCTCATTTGCGTGCTTTTTCACTTGATTAGATGCTTAATTTGGTTTGACAATGTATATATTCCAATTGTTTCATGGTGGCACACTCATCTCGCCTATAAAGACTGATGCGGGCAAAAATTGCCAAAAATAGCAGCTAACAGGCAACGTTGTAGAATTGCATGGAAAGTGACCCAAAATGGTATATTGATGGAAAATTATGCTTTTTATGCTTATGTGAGTGATCCCACAAATTTAGGGATTTTTTTGACTCCGTTTGGGATTTCGCGCATTAAAAATGGTATTTTTTGGGTAAAAAATGAGCTGAAAATGGCCCAGTTTTGGTCCAAAGTGAAAAAACGGCCTAAAAATTGACACTTCAGCTGAAAAGGCCATGGGAAAGAGAGAGAGGGCTGCTTTTTACAGAAAAAACCTCCAATTTATCACTACTGTGTAATGGCTTCCATGGTTGCTCAATCTATGTGTAAGGCAGTCCCGCCTCTTCGCAATCTTGTATCTGAGCTTGTGAGGGAGTGAATTAGGGTTTCCCCTTATCAAAATGGTGTGTGGGCTTCACTTTAGAAGCTCATAAATCTCTGCAAAATCAGAAAATTGTCGTCGTGAAGGTGGAAGCTCGAGCATTCCTTTCAACTGTTTGATGTACGACTATGTAATTGGGGGCGACGCTACATGATACCATGAAAGAGGTTTGGGTTTTGATTGAGAATTGTGCTTGTATGAGCATTGAGGTTTCATGGCTGAAACTTTAGTGTTTTCAAATGGTCTTTTAAAGTGAAATTGAATGTGATTTGATGATCCTCTTATCATAATCTCAACTACGAAAACAAGCAATTTCCAAGCACGATAGGAAAGAGGGTTTGTGACTTTGCTGTCACGAACGCTCTTAGATTCTATGTCACCCTTAGAAAGAGGGTTGGTGATTCTCCACAAACGCTTTTTCACAAAGTGTTTGTGACTCTCATCATGAACTCTCACAACCAGAGGTTTTGCACCTTCCGAGCTAGACCGCACACATTCCGACATTTCTGGTGAACCCGACGCGAAGTTGTTGGGGTGGGAGTTTGTGAATTGATCTAGACACTTTGTTAGCCATGGATGAAAATCAATAGACACATGGGATGCACTTTGATCCTGCAATCATGCAGATGTTTCAAGCATTTGCCATGTACATGCAGCAACACAAGCAACCGAAAGAAGCCAGATTTCAACCACAAAAGCACTACAGTCCATTGTGAAGAGAATTGACGTGTTTGATGGCAAGGACATAACAAAGTATCTACGAGATTATATGAAATGGAGTTGAACCGAGTGTGTGAGGAAGACATGGCTCGAAGTTTTGAGCTAGTTTATGTCCCAGAGATCAGAGACCGTATTAGGGCAATTCAAAATGCTCATGGAAGAAATTGGGAGGAATTTAAGCTTGCTCTAAAAGAAGACTACTTTATAGAGGACTCTGAGAGGGTGACCAAAAGAACTTTCTTAGATTGGGTTGCAAGGCCTAAAGAAGGGATTTCTGCTACAAAGCTTCTGAGAGAGTTTGAGCGACGCTATGCTCAACTATCACAAATTGAACAAGCTTCCTTGGATAGGGAGAAGGTAGAACTTTTCCTACAAGCAACGGGCAAAGAAATTGAAGAAAAGTTAGAGCTTCTCTTGGAAGACAAAGATGCAGAGCAAGGTTTGAAGACAAGGTGGAATGATGTACAAGATGCAGTCTCCTTGTTGGCAAAAAGACAACGCAGAAGAGACAAGATGGTGGTGAATAATGGTGCTCCAGTTCCTGCTATTACTGAAAAGCAGCCAAAACCTGCCATTGTAACTTCTAAGGATGATGGGTCTATGCTTGAAGAACTAGTGAAGGGCATACGCGAGCTGAAATTAAAGCTAGCAAGGCTTGAAGAAAAGGGGCAAACTTCTAGACAACCATCAAGTCAAAGACCTCAAAACAGAGAGGGATTTGTAAATAGGTGCATCTGGTGTGACAGCCCATACCATCCAAGAAGGGATTGTGAAAGCTTCAAAGATGCCTTGGATAAAGATCTTGTCTTCTTCAAAGAAGGGAAGATACATCTTTGTGAAACAGGGAAGCCCTTGGCGACCAATTTTGGCAAAGGAGGGATGAAAAAGCTAGTTGAGGACATGGAAACCATTCATGCTATCTCAATGGTTAAAGCAGCAGCATTTGGCTTAAAGGCTGGTCAAGTCATGTTCAAAGTGTCAAAATATATTGAAGACGTGAGTGAGGATGGTGAAGATGTCTGGCCACAGTGATGGAGTTAGCTGTCATCAAATATCTAATATCTAACCAACCCAAATGATTTTCTCATATTAAACTGATCATTTAATATGGGATAATAAACGAGAACAAGGGTTAGAATATAGACATGTGCTTACAGATCTATCTCAACACGGGGCCAATGGTAAAGGGGCCCAAATGAGAGATGGTCTGTCAAAGAGCAAGGTTAACTAATGAAGCTTAAAATACCTTAGGGTTAGCTTCATTAAAGACCTCCATGGTTAGTGTTAAAAGTCCTTTTGACCTTAGGCAAGCTAGGGCTGTGCTTGAGGTGGGAACCTTAAGCAAGCTAGGCCTGTGCTTGAGGTGGGAACCCGACCTAAACTTAGGCAAGCTAGGGCTGTGCTTGAGGTGGGAACTCCACCTTAGGTGCTTGTCATGCTTGATGGCTAAGGTACTTGAGGTACTTGTCACATTTAATGAGGAAGTTGCTTGAGAAGCTTCCTATGCATGGGGGGTAAGATGCTTGAGTCAAAAAGAGAACCTACTCACTTAATGAGGAAGTTGCTCTAGAAACTTCCTATGCATAAAATCCTCAAAGTTAGGGGAATTCTAAAAGAGCACATGGGACACATGTCAGACTCTCACTAAGCTTAACCACATGGGTGCTTGAATGCTATTGGTTGGGCTAAAGAGGGGTCCAATGAGCTTCTACTTCCATCTAACAGATATCTAGATATTTTCAAGCTCTCTCTCTCTAAGGGGTAAGGAGGACACTTGTCAAAAGACTACCCATGTACTTGACTGCATGCTACATGTGATTGGCTAGGGGGAGAGGGGTCCAATGAGCTTGCAACATGCAACACGGTCACAACTCGCCCAAAGCAAGGAGGGGGGGGGTGCTAGGGGATATACACCATCACACACACTCATTTGGGAGACCATTCTCACTTGGTGAATGTTGAGGAACACCACCTCCTTCTCCAAGCTTGTGAGAGTGAAAGCCTACACCAACACTCTTGGCTATGGAATGCAAATCCAACCAAGAGCCATGCTTCAATGCTTAAGCTTGCCATCTTCTCCATCTCCATTACTATGCTATTATGTATGCTAGCAAGAAGAGTAATGATAAGTCAGGAACTACTTCTTTCTCCTATGGAATGTTTCTTCTTCCTCTTACCTATCCTCATTCCCTGCTAGCTCTCTCCACCTTCGAAGGTGTTTGAGGCCTTGGGACTGAGGCTTGGGATAGTTAATGCTTTCTTCAAGTTTATGTTATGTTTGTGATGCATGAGGCTTTCCATCTTCATTGCATCACCTAGGTCACAAGGAACACAAAGATTGTATTGTACCAAGTCTCTCTAGATGGGAGAAACTATAATACAAATGCCTATTGGAGGGGGGACCGGCTCCATAAGAATCCGGTCCTCAACTATTGTCATGTTCTCTAAACTCTCTCTCTCTTGCAAAAGTATTGTTCATGCCAAGTTAACGAAGTACCATGTTTATGTTGCTACCATCAACTAAGTTCACCCGCTATGCTCACAAAGTAATCTCTTAAAAGTGCTTCACCTAGTTTCCTAATTCCGCTACTTCCAAAGTTCATAGGCAATTTCCATTACATTGGTATCAGAGCATTTGGTTTCTCTTTTCTTGCTTAAGAAGAGAGGTCCTTAAGTAGCCTATTAATGGTTGATTTTGTTAATTATATTAGGGTAAGTGGGACTGGGATCTATTATCGGTTTTGTTGAGCCCACTATGTGGGATATGGTGCACACCTCGGGAGCTTTGGACTTAATAATGGAGTCTGTTTAGACTTGCCTACGGATTTAACATTATTGAGCCATAAGAAATCCAAAAGGAGCTTGTTAGAAGCTGGACACACCCTACGAAAAATGACTGCTCGGCAGATTATTATTTTTTGTAATTATTCATTTATTGAGAAAACCCGACATTTCACCTTTGTAAATATTGGGGCTTACAGAAGTTTCCAGATTGTATCCCAGTTTTGACACTTAGATTGAGTAGATGGTTAAAATGGAACATTAGGGTTTGAGAATTGTAAGGTATTTATACCACTTTTTGACCTTAATGAAAAAACTTTTGTCATTTTAAAAAAACTTTGGAAGTCCGTGAGTGAGCGTACTGTGTACGAGAGAGAGTGAGAGTTTCATCTTGACGCTACGCGCGCACCGATGGTCGGAATCGAGTACGGAGAAGTGCAGCGTGTTGCCCCCGACGAGAGCTACGCACCAATACCTACATTGCACGCGTATGGTCTGGTTTTGCGAGCTCCATGTACGAGCTTCATCTGGTGATTCGATGAGCATACGTTGTCCGATTTTGCATTGCAGCATATCCATGCGTTCGCATTGAGTAGAGCTACACATTAGGCACTTTAGTTTTTGAAAACGATGACCTGTAAATTTTGGCCAGACATCCTACGTGATTTTGCACCAGGTGTTTTGGGTTGGGGTTTTGGTTCATGGACCTTAGGGAGAGCGACCTATTGGTGTTAGTAGGGTCTCCTTCGAGTTCTGTGGTGTTTCGAGATTGTTTGATGGGTATTCGGCTCTAGAAAGCGTTGTAGGAAGTTTCCTCTTATGCACTCCTGAAGGCTGTAGCTTAGACATTGGGTAGAGACCTTTGTAGGAATTAGTTAGGAGTCGATCGAGTGTAGGTTGACACCCTATGATTGCTTTGACGGGCCTGTGGGTCGAGCTTCGTCCTTAGTTGACAAATCTCATTAGGTGAGTTCTCGCTGTGCTGACGTCCGTCGTAGCGTATCCGTCCAACATTGGCGCTGCTGCCGGGGATGAAAACCCTAGGTAGGTGACCGAGACTAGTCCTTGAGGATAGGGATTCTTTGGCTTGCCAAGAGTCTCATTTTACATTTAGATAGGACCAGAGGGTGGAGGACTCTCTAGGTTTTAGAGGGAGTATAGGAAGCATGTGTCTGGCCTAGATCCTTCGACTTAGGTAGACTTAGGTAGTTTTTAGTTGAGTTGTGTTGTAGAGAGTAGGAGTTGGAGTGGTAGAAGCGGTGAGAGGAGAGCTTGAGAGTCTGGATTGGCTAGGAAGCAACCAAAACACCATTATCACCATTTCACATGATGAGTAGGAGTAGAGTAAGTAAGACATCATGATTCAGGATCTAGAGCACTTCATGCATGTATACTTGCTTGTTAGATTCATCACAAAGTTTTACAAGACACAAAAGTGTGTTTGAAAGGTGAAGTGAAGTCCAAAATTTACTGTGAGTGTTTCTGATAGACATTAGGAGCATTTCTGTTAGGAAAAAAATTAATTTTAACCCAAAAGACATCCTACGCGTAGGATGTCTACATACTAATCTGGTGGGAATTTTGGAATTTTGAGTTGACCAGTGTGTTCAGAAGGTAGGTTTTACCTTACTTCACCTGGAAAGTGGAAATTTGACCATATCTTGACAGGATAAGGTCAGATAGACAGAAATTGCTAGACATCCTACCCAAATTGTGCCAAGGCATTATTTTAAGACCAAAACCATAGGATGGCTGCATGAGCATGATCTGCATGATATATTGAGTGATTGAGAGAGGTTTCATCTCATTTGGGTGAAAAAAATTGGGTTCTAAGCAGACTTTAGCACTTTTGACTGAAAAAGGCTAGAACAGCTAAAATTGGGGACTTTTGAAATCCAAACCAAAGTCTAAGCTTACCACTGGGTTGCTGACATCAAGGGGAAGCTGTGGGTCAAGTCTGGGGTCAAACAGACCAAAAAGACATCCTACGCGTAGGATGTCATCTGTGTGATTTTGTACTCCAAATTCAGTTTTGAGCATACCAAAGTGATCAGCACCTCAAGAGGAGTCTGTGCTTTGCATTTGAAGCCATTTTGAGCAATAATACATGCTACGTGTAGAATGTCTAATGCATGAAATTGAAACCAGATACTGACTGTAGGCATAGCAAGGTGTTGTATAGCCCGAGGCAAGCCTCCTAGTCAATTTTGGTCCAAATTGGAGTTGATTTGACTGATTAGACCAACAACAGGCTGTCGGAATAGACTTCTGATCCATTGACCACCTTATAGGTGTCCAAATCAAAAAGTAAAAAACAGCTGTGGACTCAACACATTAAGGGAAATCCATAGTGCAAAAATCCAGGCAAAAGAGAGCAGGATACATCCTACGCGTAGGATGTCTACTGGGGCTTAGTGAAGAGAAAATTTGACTGAGCTTATACAGTGAGGTTCCATTTGACTTAAGGATTCCATAACTTCTTTCAGAAGTGAATTTGGACCTTGTTTGACCTTTTGACTGAGCAAAGATGGAATTCAGACTTTTCATGTAAATTGACCAACATCCGAGGGAAGTACAGTTCCAGATTAGCAAACCTAATCCAGAACATCAATAGTGTATAAAATATAGTAGTGGTTGAGGTTAACTCTCCAGTTATACCAATCATTACTAAGATCACCTCTAGTGGTTAGATGCTTTGATTCGATTGCCGAAATTAAACGCTTGTATACAGGTATATTCAGCGGCAAAGCAAGAAATTGTGCGGGGACTGATCCTTTGCCAGTTGAGTGGTTGGATTTGTATAAATTGCATTGCTAAGTTTGATGAATTTAAGATCGGGAAGACACATTTTTAGAGACCAAAAGGTGGCAAGTGATCAAGGTAACTTAGTGTCCACCGAGGAGAGTGTAACTCAGGCAAGGCTAGATCCACTAGCACCAATTATTGAGGAGGGTAGTGATACTAACACTTCATCAGAAAAATCCTTCTTCATGATGGGTAGTCAAAAGCCAGGAGGTTTCACCTATGACGGACCAATGCCAGGAGGAAGCACCTCCCTAAATCCTTTGAATGATTCCAAGTTCACTGTGATCTTCTTAGAAGGAACAAACTCGAGGGGAGCCCTAGTTTGTTCTGACTATCGAGGACGCAAGTGTATTTGTATTAAAGAAAGACCGGCTCAGAGACTGGAGATAATTTGAGTCTATGATGATGGAGATAGATTCCAAGACGAAAAGGGGAACCACTATCTGATAGTTAGTAACCCTGAGGATTACAATAGATATGGAGATAACGTGAAGAAGGGAAAAATGGTTACAGAAACTCAAGAACCGCCTCCAAACATGGATCGACCTGGAGCGATTTTTATGTATGATAATAAAACAACCAGGGTCTCAATTTATAATGAGAATGTGGGAATTTACAAACATGAGAGCAAAGGAATAGTCTCTTACTTTCGTTGCAAAGAACCATACCCAAACGAGTTAAGCAAAGACAAGGTTCTTTACTTATTCTCTTATGAAATTTCTATGGGGAAGGATATCATTTTTGTTGATAGGTACGGGCGAGAATACCAACATATTCTCCCAGAGGAGGTAGAAAAGGCAACAGTTCCAGGAGCATCAACATATGCCTCCGATGAAGTGCCAAGAGCCACCTACACCCCTAGCAAGTCGACAAATCCCTTTTCAGAAGAGTATGACGCGACCTCACATTCTACCCGACCGCAGACATTCAACAACCAAAACCAACCAGCAACCCAGTCATCATTGCAAGCATGGCTTTGACAGACTGCAACATTAGAACAAGACCGAAGTCGAGATGGTTATCAAGCCGCACGAGGGCTAAGGGATTTACAAAAACCACCACTCTATTCACGGTATCAAGGAGAGAGTAAGCCAAAAACTCAAGGGTCAACAGAGCCTGAAAGACCACCCATAGAACGAGTTCGAAGAGATGAACCATCTCTTGCAAGAACTATTAGAAATTATGGCTTAGGAGCACCACTGGGAGAGGAACCCGGCCACTACCGGAGGCCAAAGGAGGTATATAGATTGGGACGAGGAGATCCAATGATGAGATTTGTAGACCATCGTAGAATTAGACCTTCTCAAGTGCAAAAATGGGTAAAAAAGAAATACACGAGAAACAGGGATCCGAGAGATCATGTAGCAGCCTTTGTGCATGTAATTAGAGCTGAAGAGGTGTTAGACTTCCCTACCCAATTTTCAGGGTTTGGACTAACCCTAGAGGATGACGCTGCTACTTGGTTTGACTCTGTGGAGCGTAGAGACTTTGAGTCTATGGAGGAGGTGTTTGACGAGTTTATCGAGGAATTCTCACAAAGGGGGATAGCTCATAATACAGTCTCACAAATCCATAAATTCAAACAGAAAGACGGGGAATCTGTGCGAAAGGAGCCCTACGACTAAAAAGATATGTTAAGTTCTGCCCTGTGGAAGAACTGCCAACTCAGCCCAGACTTATGCTTATATTTATCCAAGGACTAAGGAATGCAGATCTCCAAAAGGACTTACATATGAAGAGGAGCACGACGTTAAATGAGTTAACTAAGGAAGCTCTTTACCTTGTGGACAATTGTGAGGTCTACAAAGAGGGTGAGTTCAAGGATCTTGACGACGATTCATCCTCACAACAAAGTGGAAGCAAGCCTTCTAAGACAACACCGAAAGGAGAAGCAGTTGTAAACCAGGAGCAGCTTGTAGAGGAAGCGCTGAAAAAGATTAACTTGTACACCAAACCCAAGGCTAAACAGCCAAAGTGGTGTGCTATTGAACAAAAATGGACAAACCATGGGACGGAGGAATGTTAATATAACAAGGGATAAGGGAAAGAGAGACCTTATGCTTCCCAAGCTCAGGTAGCATCTCCTCAAATTCCACCGATGCCTAAGTATCAAGCATGCAACCTACCAAGACCTATAGGTGTAGGAAGACCACAACCAATGTTGGGGCAACAACCACCCCTACTAAGATTACGACTAGTCGGCATAAGGTACACACCAACCGTAACTGAATCAGAAGAGAAGGCTTTGGTGCCTATGCATGCATATTATGAAGATCCCAATGGATATGCTGCAAATCCTGTCTATTGGCCACCAGAAGAACCCTCAACACCATGGAGCATGATAGGAGGTGCATGCCCACCAACAGCTGCGCAGGCAGAAGGAGAAGGAAGATATAGCTTGGATGAACGAACATTGTTGTTCATAGCCAACGGAGGCATGGGCGGACAAAGACATGCATACCAACAAAGAGGAGCTCAAGGAGCACCTCAACAACCTAAAGGACCCTGCTACAAGTGTGGTGGAGACCATTGGCTAAGAGACTCTCCTCATGATGAAATCATTAGAGTCAACGCATATTGCACCGAGTGTGGAGTTACTCATTTGATTCCTGATTGCCCTAAGAACCTGAGCAAAGGAGCAAAAACTACCTTGAACATGCTAGAAGCAGTGCCTTCCAGTGGAGGGTCAAAAAACGAAACAATAATACCTATTCAGACAGTGACGCGAGCCCAAGCTCAAAGAATGATGAACGAACCCATAATTGAAGAGCCAAAAACCGATGCCCCAAGTTCAGAAATGAAAAATCTGAAAAGCACTTGGAAAGCTAGAAAGGCGTGTATGAAAGCCAGGAAAGAACGAGAGCAAACGGCTCTATCCGAGGAGTTAAAACACACAAAGGATAGATTAGAGCGGCTAGAGGATCTAGCTAGCCTAAGCTCACACACTGCGGCAACCATAGCACCCAAGGAAATAACATAACCCAAAAGTGCAGGATAAGGAGGATCAATACTGGAAGACAAGGTAAATGAGTAGTTAGATGCAATTTTAAAAGCTTACGAAGCCAGACTAAAAAATAACCAAACCCAAGAGCAAAGATGGATGACTTATCCATATGCTGAAATAGAAAAACAGAGGTTGAAAATGTGTAGAAAGATTATTGAAACAACTCAATCTTTGATAGAAAACCCCTATCAAACCAGCTCTAGAGGAACAAGTAGAAACGAAGGAGACTCACGAATGCCTATGAGTCTAGGGGAGAGCCTATCATAGTGCCAAATACGACATATGAGGCAAGTGACGGGTTCCAGCCTAAAACATTGGCAGAAATGGATAAGGATTAAAACGGTCTAGATGATCCGTGGAAGCAAATCCGTGAGGCCAATGAAGCTAACAGGGTGAGTTACCACATGAATAGCATGAGAAATGAGAAAAATGAGATCTTACCTCCTATTGAAGAATTTGAGGCAAGATCGCAAATGAACTTTGATATGCATTCACAAGGGGGAGACCAGGGATCAATTAGTTTGGGGCACAGCCAACCAGACTCTCTGAAAACTCTACCCTCTTACCTAGGAGGGTATGAATCCAAGTCTGAGGTGAGAGCAATCCCATCGCAAAGACATTCTTCTAACAAAGTGATGGATTCACAAGGGTTGATTGAGTTATTGTCCACACCAGTGGCATGCACAATCACATTAGCCGAACTCCTAAGGTTACGACCAAACATGTGGACCGCAGTAGGCAAATGCCTAGAAAAATTTGGAGTGAAAGACCCCACCTCAAAGCTTCAGGAAGGGATCAAAGAATTGGACAGCCTCAACTAAACACTAGGCCAGTACCTTTAAACAAGGTTGGAGAATATTGCGAGGGAGAAGATGGAAACACCACGCTACCAGTAGAATTCCAAGGAGTAGTTTCCAAAGCTATTCTTGACAGTGGAGTAGGAGTCGCTATTGCCACCAAGGAAATCTGGAAAAAATGGGGAAAAACAGCTTTGAGAGCTACCAGAATGAAATTGCAATTGGCAGATGGGTTCATGGAGAAGCGTCTAGGACTCTTAGAAAAAGTGATTGTCACCTCATGCGGAATCGAGTATGAGCATACATTTGCAATAGTCGATTTCAACAAAAAGAACAATTACGAGATCATCTTGGGAAGACCATGCATGCGACAATTAAAGATGGTCCAAGTTTGGGGTTACGACCACATATACCTCAGATATGGCGAGACAACAACCAAAATTCACTTGAAAGACCATAGTTACAAAGATCTGAACCAGACACCAATGGAAGAGTTTGATTCAGCTACATTGGTAGGATCGGAACTCCCAGCATGGTTCGGGCAACAAAAAGAGCTATGGATGTGCGGAGCTTCACATTATGGGAGCTTAAAAAGAGAGGAATGCGTCTTAGAAAGAGCGATTGAGGACAAGGATTATATTTCGGAACCTTTTTCTGCAGATGCCTTGGAACCTCTGGAATGGGAACACATACTAGCAACATTGGATGTCTGTACCATTACAGATAGTCCAACGACAAAATTTTGTGATAAGGATGGCTATGATGTGCTACCCTATTACATGGTAAGCCTTATACCAGGAGGAGATGAGATGGTAGAACCACTAGAACAATAAGAGTTTTATAACTCCTCTGAGCATCTGGAGGTAAATAACGATGCAGATAATGAGTGTTCAAACAGCTCAAGCGAGCGTGGGGAGAAAACAGAGAATATCAAGTTTTATGATTTTGCCAATCAGCACCCTAGACGCCAGGAACGCTATAGGAGAAAACGAGCAAAAAACAAAGCGAGAGAGAACTTGATGCCCAAGATAAAAGATAAAACTCACTATCTAATGCTTGTAAAAGCAGAGGTGTCACTTGTACTCCTCGAGAATTTGAGTGGCCTGAAGATTTTTGTCCATCGTAAGTTTGAATGCAGTTGAAGCATTTGTTAGTGATCGTATTAAGTGCTCTAAAGTTGACACACATGATATGTGTCATCTTTCTTTTGCACTAAAAGTACTGGTGAACAGAATAGAGAGGATCTAGGCCTCACCATTCCTTTTTCCACCAATTCATGCAATTGCCTCATGATCTCCTTTTGTTGAGCTTTTGAAACTCAATAAGGAGGTTTAGTAGGAGGTGAGCTTCCTAGTAGAAGCTCTATTGCATGGTCTCATCATCCCCTTCATTTTGGAGGTAGCTCACTAGAGATGTCATCATTGAAAACATCTTGGAATCCATTTAGGAAAGTAGAAAACTCTAATTCCTCTTGATCTCCTTTATTTCTACTTGTGAAAACATTAGAATCATTTACTGATTCTTTAACAAAAATCATATATTTAAAAATAGAGCTTTTCATTGACTTACCAAAAGCAAGCATATTTACCAGGGATATGGTGTTCCTAGACTCGTTAGCATCTATGTACATGCTCTTTTTCCTTTAGGTGAAGTAGATTCTCCTTTCAGGGAGCTTCATGTTGGAAACCATGCGATTGAGCCATGGTGCCCCTAGGATAATATCCTCATGTTGGAGAGGAGAGATAAAACAAAAGTCTCCTTTGTCAATGTAGCTTTGGACATGAAGCCTCAACTTCCCAATCAAGGGAGTAATGGAGGCTTTCTATCTCTTGAAAGCTGTGTCAGCAATTACAGTATCTCCCATCTCAAAAGCTTGAATTTCCAACTTGGTGGCCAACTCTGTTGATATGAAGCTGTGAGTAGAGCCATGGTCAAACAAAATGAAGGCATCATGCTCCCTTAATTTCCCCCAAGAATAGGATAGGAATGAGCCTTTGCAATGAGTATCCTCTTTTGGAGCTTCAACCATGGAAGCTCTAGGAGTGTCATTGCAAACATTTCTTTTGAGGTAAGAACAATAAACATGTCCTTGCTCCCCACACTGAAAGTATTTATCGTCTTTACAAAAAGGCTCTAATTCTTTGGGAGAGAGCTTATCTTTACCTTAAATGTAAGCTCCTTTCTCCTTGGCCTTGTTGTTGTTGGTGCTGGTGTTGCCTTGAGAAGATTTTTGAGCATTGCTCTTCCCTTTAGCTTCATTTCGATCCTTGTTTTCCATGGGCTTGAAATTTCTTCTCGCCCCTTGATGGAAATTGATCCTTGAAGCAACCATAGTGTGGTAGATGACTTCAGTGATAGTGCTACGCCATTGTGAGTTGACATACTTGGCCATTTCTTCAAGTAATCCCGTAGGAAGTTGTTGCTTTTGTTTGGCAAAGTATATCCTTTGAAAGATTGTGAGGTCTTTAATGAAGCTAACCCTAAGGTCTTTTAAGCTTCATTAGTTAACCTTGCTCTTTGACAGACCATCTCTCATTTGGGCGCCTTTACCATTGGCCCCGTGTTGAGATAGATCTGTAAGCACATGTCTATATTCTAACCCTTGTTCTCGTTTAAAATCCCATATTAAATGATCAGTTTAGTATGAGAAAATCATTTGGGTTGGTTAGATATTAGATATTTGATGACATTACCTCTCTCTTGAAATCATAGTCGTCCTCGACTATGAGGTAAAAGAGATAAAGTCATAGTCATTAATCAATTTGTCTTAGCGGGTAGAGGATCCCTTTTTACCCTACGACATCATTCCAAGATGGATGACTAATCCATTTGGTGCTTGGGAGACATAGCTGCCACAAGCATGTCTGCTCTTTAGTCCATTTCATCCTCCCAAGTAGAGTGACAAATTCTACATGGCGTTTGAGAGACGTCGCCATCCCAAACATGATTCTTAGTATGCATACTACTTAATTTGTGCACAATAAAGAGAGAACTAGTATTATAAGACAAAAACATTGATCATTTAAAAGAAACATGTACATTTGGTTACTCTGATGTAGCATTGTAAGCATTGACAAGGTTCATACTATCCTTAAGCTGGATTCCTTGCATCCATCTAGCATCTTCAAAAGGATAATTTTTGAACTTAATAAGATACCGTCGGATAATCTTACCATGTCGTAGTACCTTGTCTTCATGCCGAAGGATAGCTTCGGGTTGTAGTACCTCTTCTTGATCTTAGATTTTGGGAGGGTCTTCAATAATTGGTTCATTTGGAGGCTCTCCTTTGTAGGGCATGAGTAGACTCACATGAAAAGCATTGTGTATGAGCCAATGGTTGGGTAACTTGAGTTGATAAGCTACCTCATTGATTGGCTTCAAAATTTGAAAAGGACCATAGTATATTTTTGCTAGTTTGGCATAATACTTTTGATGGCCCGTATGGTTTTTGCCTGTCGTTTGCCTCAATCGAGCCTTAGGAAACTTAAGTAAGACCCAATCATTTTCTTTGAATGTTAAGGCCCTTTTGTGCTTATCAGCAGCAGCTTTTTGCCTTAGTTGGGAGATGGATATAACCTCCTTAATATTTTGAAAAGATGTTCGCAGGTCACGGCTATACTCATCGGCAACCAAGATCTTCCCATGTACTTTGAGTAGCAAGGGACTTTTAGGTCTTCCTTCTATGATTTCAAAAGGTGCTTTTCTTGTAGAAGTATGGATAGTATTATTATACGCATACTCTACAAGAGGTAAGTACTTTTCCCATTGTGAGCGTTGATCTACTTCTGTGACATAGGTCTTTAGTAGATCCAGAATCGTAAGAATGGCTATCTCACTTTGGCCATCCGTTTGTGGGTGATAGGCCGAAGAGAAATTCAATCTTGTACCTAGATTTTCAAAGAGACCTTTCCAGAAATTACTGGTCATTCTAGGATCTCTATCTGACACGATGGATGTTGGCAATCCATGGTGTTTGAAAATCTGTGATATGAAGAGAGTTGCCATTTGGTGTGCCTTAATAGTCTTCTTGACAGGGATAAAGTGTGCTTGCTTGCTAAACCTGTCGACTATCGTCCATATTCCCTTATTCCCATGGATAGATTTTGGTAATCCAAAGATAAAATCCATGGATATACTCTCCCATGGTGAATTAAGAATTGGCAATGGATGGAGTAATCCAGGTTGCTTCCCTCTATCATACTTGGTCTTTTGGCATACTACACATTTTGAAACATACTCTTGTATGTCCACTTTCATGGTAGGCCAATAAAAGTACGTCTCTACTCCTCGAAGAGTAGGTTGAATGCCTCTATGCCCCGCATAGGGAGGAACATGGAATTCATACATGACTTTCTCATGAAGGGAGTGGGTAATACATAGCCTATTGCCATGGAGAAGATAACCATCCTGCAAGGTGAGTGGTTCCTCTTTCTTCCCCAAGGCAGGGGCTGACATTATGTCTTTAAAGTCAGAATCAGTATCATACTCATCTATCATAGAAGATAGATCATTGTGAGTTGCTATTGACACATCATTAACTTTTGGTTGTCGTGAAAGTGCATCAGCCACTTGATTGTGCTTACCAGCAATGTGAGAAATGTGGAAATTAAATTGTGAAATAAAATTTTCCCACCTCATTTGTTTGTCAAAAAGCTTTATTTGCGTCATGAAGTACTTGAGACTTTGATGGTCTGTTTGTAAGATGAATGGAGTCCCCAATAGATAGTGCTTCCATGTGTCTAGGGCATGTAGAACAACTAACATCTCTTTCTCATAAATGCATAAGACCCGTTCATCCGTGTTGAGCCTTCGGATCTCATATGCTATGGCATGCCCTTCTTGAAGCAAGACTGCTCCAAGGCAATCACCACGAGCATCGCATTCGACCTCAAATTGCTTTGAGAGATCCGGAAGCATAAGAACTGGTTGGGAGATAAGCTTCTCTTTGAGATTGTCAAAAGAACTTTGCTCCTTAGCAGTCCATGAATACTTAATTTTTGTCTTTGTTAAGTCATGTAATGGTCTTGCTATTTGAGAGAATTTTGCTATGAAGCGTCTATAGTATGCACACATACCAATAAAGCTTCTTAGCTCATGTAGATACCTTGGATTAGGCCATGCTTTTATTACCTCCAACTTTGATGGATCCATACGGATACCATCTTGAGAGATAATATGACCTAAGTATTGAATCTCTTGAAGGAAAAATTTGATTTTCTTTTGATTGAGAAAAAGCTTATTCTCCCTTAATGCTTGAAAAATCACTTGGAGATGTTGCTTGTGTTCCTCCAAGGAATTGGAGTAGATGATGATATCGTCAAAGAACACTCCAGTGAATTTGTGGTAGGGTCTAAAAATTTTCTCCATTTATCGATTGAATGTAGCTGGTGCATTAGTCAAGCCAAAAGGCATGACTAGATATTCATAAAGGCCAAACGTTGTACGAAACGCGGTCTTAAGGATATCTTCATTCACTATCCTTATTTGATGGTAGCCACTTTTAAGGTCAATCTACTGAAGTAGGTAGAGCCTTGTAGCTTATCAAATAGATCTTCTACCCGGGGTACTGGAAATCTGTTTTTGATAGTGATATGGTTTAGTGCGCGATAGTCCACACACATGCGGTATGTACCATCTTTCTTTTGCACTAAAAGGACTGGAGAGCAAAAGGGAGAGGAGCTAGGCCTCACCATTCCTTCGTCTACCAAATCTTGTACTTGCCTCATGATCTCCTCTTTTGAGCTTGTGAAACTTGATAAGTAGGTTTGTTAGGCTGTGAGCTTCCTGATAGGAGCTCAATTTGATGGTCATCATCCCCTCATTTTGGAGGTAAGTCCATAGGGATATCATCAATGAACACATCTTGGAATCCTTTTAGAAATTTAGACATAGGGATATCATCAATGAACACATCTTGGAATCCTTTTAGAAATTTAGACAAGTCTAACTCTTCTTGATTCCTACCATTCACCTTTGATGAAACATTAGGACCTTTTAGGGATTCTTTGACAAAAATCATGTACGCAGAAACTGAGCTTTTCATTGATTTATCGAGGGTAAGAGGATTTACAATTGGTATAGTAAGACCAACTCATTAGCATCTATATACATATTCTTTCCCCTTTAGGTGAAGTAGATTCTCCTTTTAGGGAACTTCATGTTGGTAGCCATGCGGTTGAACCATGGTATCCCTAGGATAACATCCTCATGTTGGAGAGGAGAGGTGAAGAAGTCTTCTTTGTCAACATAGCTTTGGACATGAAGCCTCAACTTCCCAATCAAGGGAGTGACGAAGGCTTGTTGTCCCTTGAAAGCGGCATCGGCCGTTACAGCATCTCCCATCTCAAAACCTTGAATGCCCAACTTGGCGCCCAACTCCATTGATATGAAGTTGAGAGCAGAACCAAGGTCAAACAAGATGAAAGCATCATGCTCCCTTACCTTTCCCCAAGCATAGGAGAGAGGTGATCCTTTGCAATGAGTATCCTCTTTTGGAGCTTCGATAGTGGAAGCTCTAGGAGTCTCATTGCAAGCATTTCTTTTGGGTCAAGAACGATAGCCATGTCCTTGCTCCCCACACTTAAAAACATTTGTGATCCTTGCAAAAAGTTTCAATCTCTTCAGGAGAGAGTTTATTTTTACCTTTGTAAACTCCTTTCTCCTTGGACTGATTGTTGTTGTTGTTGGAATGGCCGTGGGAAAAATTTTGGGCATTATCTTTCCCTTTGCATCACTTTTGTCTTTATTTTCCATGGGTTTGACATTCTGTCTAACCCCTTGTTGGAAATTGATGTGTGAAGCAACCATGGTATGGTGGATTACTTTGATGATAGAGTCAGGCCATTGAGAGTTGACATACTCGGCCATCTCTTCAGGTAATCCCACACAGAATTGTTGTTTTTGCTCAGCAGATTCTATCTTTTGAAAGACAGCTACTGCCTTGAGATGTAAATACCAAAACTTGTCCACATATTATAGACTCATGAGAGAGAAGCCTTAAACTCCGCCATTTGGTGAGCACTTTGTCCTTTGCATCACTTGCAAGGAATTGCTTCATGATGGAAACTCGTAGAGTTTTCCATGTCTTTGGTGCTTCACCATTGCCTCGAAGGCTAGCCCACCATTGACGAGCCGATTTTTGGAAGTGCATAGCTACATGGCGTAGTTTGGAGGACTCCGTGAAGCCCTCGTCTCCAAAGGCCGCATCAAATTGTTGGATGAAGGTCAATACTTTGTCGGTAGCACCAAAGGTGCCATCATAGGTGAGAAAAGAGATACTCTTTCCTCCCTCTTTGGACTTCTTGAGCTTTTGTGACCTTCGTCATGCAGGGTAAGATTTTTGATGTCCTCCCCTCTTGTATTCTCTAGGAGAATAGCAATAGCTTTCATCGATCGAGGAGGAAGGTGAAGAAGAAGGAGAAGAGGGTGACCTCTTTCTTGCCCTTTTCTTCCTTGGTTTCCTCTCTTGCCTTTTGGAGTGACGAGGAGAAGGACTATGGTTTAACTGTTGTGAGCGGGATGAAAACACACACAGCGCCTCTATAACGACCCGACACACACTCTTGGGAAGATACACACACACACACACACACTATGGGGTACCACTCGGCTTACACAACACACCTGGCCGAGACAGGGAACACACCTATGGAGTGAGAAGAGAGAGACTATCCACTTGCCCACTCCACACAGAGACACACACACACACACACCCAAAAAACTCAGCTCAAAAGAGGAGATTCAGGCTTTAGGCTCAGAAATTGGGTAGGATGTCCACAACAGGTGGCAAATGATATCCAAATGGGTTGAAAATTGATATATGGGCTCCTTGCACCATGGTAATGGCTTTCATGATGTCATTTCTTGCACAGAAGGCCAACATTGAGCTGGAGACATCCTACGCATAGGATGTCTATTTCATCAAAATAGCTTGAGATTTGTTTTGTAGGTAGCTCTTGGCTTCTGGAATATGGCCATGCTCTTGGATTTTGATTTGGACAAAAATTGGTGATGGTAAGACCATGTGTAGTGCTTTTGGGCTCAAAAATGTGTATCTTGAAGGTGTTGAAGCTCAAAAATGATTAGAATGGCTTAAAACTTGATATATGTGCACTTGAAGGTGATATGAATAGATCTGGAATTGAAAGACACCCTCTGTAGGCCAAAAATGTCATTTAGACATCCTACATGTAGGATGTCTATTTCAACATTTTTTGCATGTGACCACACAGATTGGTTGGCAATGTGCTCATGACTGTATTGTGCAAGTTTCATGTGATTTGGACAAGTTTTGGTAGGTCTATGGTCCATTATTGCCTCTATGCCCTGACTTTGCGTTTTTTAATGCATATGAGGTCAATTTTGGTCCAAATGTGATGAAACTTGGTGGCTAGCATGTAAAGGCTATTCAAAAAATGTGTGTGATGAGGTTGTTAGATTTGGTGTCCAAATTTGTCCTTGAGACATCCTACGCGTAGGATGTCTCCTGATGAAATTTTTACTGAAGGTGCTACTGGTGCCTACCCTTAGTCCCCCTGAGTCCCTTTTAAGCCTCATTTCAACAAAAAAGTAAAATAGATAGAAAGTAACTCCCTGTGTGGATTTCAGAGCCTCCGAGCCGTTTTCTGACTTTTGGAGTGCTTTATGGCGATGAAATTTCTTGATGTTGGTCTCCATAGCTTCCCGATCCCTTGGGGATCCTTGCCATATGGTTTTTGTCGACTTTGGCTTCACCGGAGCTCCGTTTGGCCATTTGTCACTCTAGAAGCACCCGTGGTTGCGTTTACATGTCTTCAATGACTTGTGGTGGTATACCACCATAGGACTTGGTTGTTGATGGTTTAAGAAAGCCGCTCGTGAAGTTTGGTGGAAAACGGACATGCGGTTTGGCCGCGAGAGCTATTTGACGCTTTGTGTGTCTGATGCCATTTTTGAAGTTTAGTGCCGCTTCGGGTCACCTTTTGGTCATGTGGGCTACATAGACTTGTCGAGCACGTCGAGATGCTCCTACCCATGAATTTTGGTAGCATTTGGGCGCCTCTCCGTTGATTTCCCATTTGGTGGCCTCTTGCGGGGATCTAGGAATTAGGGTTTTTCCCGATGGTTTTCTACTGCCTTTGGGCATCCAAGAATGGTCTCCTATGCTAGGGTAAGCTACCGATGAAGTCTCATTGCTTTTGGGTTAGCTGTTAGGTGGCCACTTCTACTTGTAGGTCTCTACTGCACGCTTCCTGTGTGAACCCTACGCTAGTTTTCGCGACAAAACGACAAACATGAACGAAAAGCTCAAGGTGGTGAGCCTACCTCTCATGTCTGGAGCCCGTCGGGTAGTCGTGCACGTTGTAAAAGCTGCCGGAAGTTCCGTTTGCTCTAGGTGGCAGAAGCTCTCTCTCAAAGGTCAGTAATGGAAATGAGCTTAAAATGAAGTGAAAAATTCTTATAATGGGGTTCCCCGAACCACTTTTCATGAAATTTGACATGTGCTCCCAAATTCTTGCAAGATGCGGTTTAGGCTCAAAAATTTCTTGATTTGGACTCCATTTGCCCAGTTTTCGAGAAATTTGGCATTTTGGTCAAAATCTGGCCAAATCACGCTTTCCGCTCCATTCACATAATTGCACCCCCATTGTACCATAGGTTGTCCTATAGTCACTGAAAAATCCCTATATTTTTTGTTTTTCATTACGACCGTTTTTCACCTGCCTTTTGTATTTTTGAAGTTTTTCTGCCGAAAATTAGCAAAATTAAAAGAAAAATAGCAAATTAAACCCAAAAATTCCCCAAAAATCATAATAAATCAAAAACATCACCGCAAAACATTATATACACTCACATGCAATTTTTATGACCGAATTTCTTCGTTTTACCAATATTTTGTTTGAAAAATACCTATTTTTACTTATATACACACATCTAGGGGCTTGATTTGGCGTTTGGCCCCATATATTTGTAGATTCATGTTGTATAAGGGCATATGTACTTGTGTTAGTCTAGAAAATTTCACAATCAAACAAAAACCCTTAAAAATAGTCGAAAAACATGTCCTTTTTTTGCTCTTTCTACTATTGGGTCCGCATTTGAGAATGCCTCCCTCCCTCCTAGCTGGAGTCCTCCCGGACGACAAGGTATCGCCTCGAAGTATGTGCCGTGCATGGGTTGAAAAAATTGTGCTAATGCTTGGCCGTGTAATATGGCGTTATTTTATGCATACTCGATCAATGCATGGAAAAATTAATGTTGTGTAAGAGAAGGGTATAAGCAAGATGCTTATTGGCATTCGCAATCGAGGTTTCCTGTTTGTTGTTGATTTGGTGGGCGGAGTTTCTTTGCAAGTAAAAGTTGTAACTCTACCGCTCTTTGTTTGATCGTTTTTCTTGCAACAATCGCGAGTGTTGCCGCTTTTGTCGATATGGCCGTAGTCGTCTCCTTGGAGAGAATTTTTGTGGCGGAATTGGCTGTAGACCTTGTCTCTTTTGCTTTCCATTTGTAGATTTGTTTTTCCGGTCTTTGTAGGTTTATTGCTACTGCCTTGGTTGCCATTGTTTTGTTGCTGATTGGCACCCACATAAATCGGTTTTCCGGTTTCATATGTAGTTGTCTGTCTTCCGATGTTGCTTGTACTGAAGGGAGTTCCGGTTGCTTCGGTTTTGGGATCCAAATGCGAGTGGCATTTGAGTTGTTGCCTAGTATTTTCTTTGGAATCCATATCTGTTTTATTCCCTTGGTGTTGGGTTTAGCTATCTGCTTCTGTTGACTGCTTCTGTTGTATTGTTGTTTGTTTGCCATGTCATTTCTATCCTTCCGCACCCATACTTTTTTTCTTGTGTTGGTAACCTTGATCTTTGCACTACGGTCGGTGACTTTTTATGCATGTAGTGAGCATGGTTGGCCGTTCCCTGTTTGTTCTTTAGTGGCACCCTTCCTTTTGGCCTTTTATCCCGTGATTGCATTGTTGGCCGCTGATTATTCTGGGGTTGCTGAGCAAAGGCTACCACATGTTGTCCTTGTGCATGCTAAATTTTGACTGCATTCGCATTCCAATCTATCTGCACATTGTACTCTTTTTGCCAAGGTTGTCCCAACAACATGGGGTGTTGTGTGCTTTCATCCTCGACCACATAAAATTTGTGTGGGTAAATATATTGATGTACTTGTACATGCAATATAGTCCAGCCCAATGTTTTCAGTGGATGTGATGTACTACTTTCCAGCACTTGTGGAGTAGGATGAAGTTGACCTGTGGGCTTGAGCTGTTTGTATAATCTATAATAGATCAAATTTGCTTGAGCTCCAGAATCAAGCAATGCCGTCGATTCAACTTGATTGCTATCCACTTTGACTGCAATTATTGGCTCCACTGTGTCTTCATCAAAATTCGTTAGTCGAATGGCATTGATTCGCAACTGTGATCCACCTTGTTGTTGTTGTCGCAGAAGTCGTTTTTTGGCAATACGTTCTTTTGCTTCTGCTTGGGCTTCTTCCCATACCCTCTGTTTCTCCTTCATTCATTGTTTTTCTTGATGGATTTGTTGAAGCATATCCTGTGTTAGTGATAAATGATATTTCTTCAATCGACACCCACTAATCCAATTTGGCATTTCTTTACCTGCTAATGTAGCAAGCTTGACAGCTCCGCTTTGTGATAGGTCACTAATCACAAAGGGTCCCATCCCTCGCTTTTTAAGTTTCTTGGCATGTTGCTTCAAGGTATAAACAAGTACATAATCATCTATTTTGAACTCTTTCGTGCGCACATGCTTGTCAAAAAACTCCTTTTGTCTTCTCTTTTTAGCATAGATTGAAGCTACAGCTCTCAAGTGAAGTTCATCTAGCTTTTCAAGATCATCTATTCTTGAAGAGAGCTCATGCCCTGTCTATTCTAAGCGTTTTGCTACTCGTAGAGTTGGAATTAAAAACTCTATGGGTAATATAGCATTTAGGCCAAACACCATGTTGTACGGTGTCATTCCTATTGATGTTTTGTAAGCTACCCTGTATGCCCACAGTGTTGAGTGTAGTTGCTGATCCCAGTCTGTTCTTGACTCTGATACAATTTTAGTGAGAACCATGCATATTGTTTTATTTGTGGCCTCAGCTTGTCCATTTGCCTGTGGATGATATGGAGCAGATTTTCTATGTATGACCATGAATTCCTCTAGCAGATATTCAATGACTTCATTAAGAAAATGTGCTCCTCGATCACTGAAAATTTCTATTGGTAAACCGTATCGTACAAAGACATTCTCATACAAAAATTGTGATGTGGTTCGTGCATTTGCTTTTTGTGTTGCCTTGGCTTCCGTCCATTTCGTGAGATAGTCCGTAGCCACAATGATATATTGGGTATGGTTGCGATATGCAGGGGGTGAAATAGGTCCCACAAAATCAATGCCCCATTTTGCAAATGCCCTTGCTCCCATCATTGGCCGTAGTGGCATCTCATCTCTCTTTATCGTCACCTTGGTGCGTTGACAAGCATCACAACGCTTTACAAACTCTTCAGCATCCATATGCAATGTAGGCCACCATATTCCTGCAGTTAAGACAATTTTTACCGTCTTATCGCCTGAAAAATGACCTCCACTTATGCCTCCATGTGCGTGTTCTAAAATCAGCAGGTATTCACTTTCACTTGCACAGATTCTAAGTTGATTGTCCTTTCCTCAGTTATAGAGTTGGTTCCCAATTAATTGAAAGTCACGAGCCTCCAGCTCTATAGGCCTTTTCCGTGCTTTTGTTATGTTTTCAGGAAACGTCCTTGTGGTTAAGAAATCAATGATATATTGAATTCATGCAAGTGCAATGTTTACCTGAAACAATGTCACGTGATCCATTGGTCATTTGGCACTACATATAGTACATTTGTTAACATAAGCATGTGTGTCCGCGTACATAGTTGGCCAATAAATCCCTAATTGTTTCAATCTCTGATGTATTTTCACTGTTGAACAATGAAATGCACAATCCTGGACATGCGCTTCTTCAAGATAACACTCGAATTCCTCCAGATTTATACATAATCGTAGAATTTGGTCCGATCCTAGATGATACAGCCGTCCTGCAATCAACTGGAAGTTTTTTGTTTGTCGAATTGTTTGTTGTTTGGATTTGTTTTCCTTGTTATCAAACCTACCTCCAAAGGAAAGAATGCTAACAATTTCCTTAGACCATTTGGGTATCATTTCAATATTGAAAAGATAAGCATCTGGTATGTCATCATCTACTCCTTCAGGAGCTTCCCCGTTTTGTATCCTTGAAAGATGATCCGTCCGTAGATGAGTTTTACCCTTTTTGACTACCACTGTAAAATCAAACTCTAGCAATATAATAAACCAGCGTACAATTATCCCGGTATTGCATGGTTTATTTACCAGATACAAAAGAGCTTAATGATCTGTGAAGAACACAAATTTGTTTGCAAGTAAATAATGCCAAAATTTCTTTACAGCATAGATCATTCCTAACCCCTCTTTTGGTGGTTGTGTAGTTCTTTTCCGCACTATTTAACTGTCGGCTTGCATAACAAACTGGAAAATCCATTGTTCTGTCTCTAAGTTGAGCTAGAATACTCCCGATTGCATATGCAGAAGCATCAATGTGAACATGGAATATCTTTTCCCAATCCGGTGCTTTAAGATACAAGGTTTTCCTCAGCTTTTAGAATGAGTTTCACACTCCTCAGTCCAGTCGAAATTGACTAACACACGATACAGAGGTTGTGCGATGACTGCATACATATATATGAATCTTTGATAATATCCGCAATGTCCCATGAAGGATTGCACTTGTTTCGCATTAGTAGGCCTGGGCAGGTCTACTATGACTTTGATTTGTCTAGGTCAGTGGTTATGCCATTTCTTGAGACAATGTGTCCTAAGATGCGGCCTTGCCTAACCATAAAAATACACTTTTTCGGGTTAAGACAGATTCGATATGTTCTGCATTTTTCAAATACCTTTTACAAATGGTCAATATGTTCCTCTCATAGAAGAGAGTGTACACAAAGATCATCCATGTATATTTCTAAGAATATTCTCAAGTATTCTTTGAACGCATGCGTCATTAACCTTTGAAAGGTAGCTGGGGCATTAGTTAAGCCAAAAGGCATAACTCGATACGTATAAATTCCCCATTCTGTGGCAAACGCTGTTTTGTGTTGATCCTTTATTGCAATTGCCAGTTGGTTGTATCCTGAAAACCCATCTAGAAAGGAATAAGCCCGTTTCCCGGCCACCCTCTCAAGTACATGTTCTGTGATCGGCGAGGGATAATTGTCCCTTATGGTGGCTGCATTTACCTTCTTGAGGTTTACACACACTCGCAGTTTTCCGTTCTTTTTGGGGACAACCACAATGGGTGACACCCAATCTGTATGTTCGATTTCATAGATGAATTCAACATCCATCAGCTTGTCAATCTCCTCTTTGATTCGTTTAGCAAATGTGTCATTATATGTATAAGGATGCTGTTTGCTAGGTTTGACATCTGATTTCAAAGGAATTGTATGTTGGCATATCGATGGATCAACTCCTTTGAGGTCCTTGTAGGACCATGCAAACACATCTTTATACTTCTTGAGAAGTTGTGTTAGCAGTTCTTCTTCTTTAGGCTCTAAATCGGTTGCTATATAGACCGGCTAAGGTTTTTCTCTTGGTTCAGCGAGGTCTATCCGTTTTGCATTTTCCGGCCCATCGTAAGATTCCTGGTTTGTTCTTTCCCTGACTTTTGGTGTCATTATGATTTTTCTGTCCTGGATGGTGAATTTCCGATAGTGTGATGGTACATTCATGTTTCCTTTTTTTGACTCCCCTTTACCATCACTTTCTCCCTCAGTGGTCCATACCTCTCATAAAGACCGTTTTAGTTCTTGGTATTTCTTTTTACGCTCCAGTTTGGTCCACTCTGGGTCTTTTGTTGTTTCTGTTTTTGATTTTTGGGATTTTTGTGATTTTGTTTCTGTTTTAGCTTTCCGTACTTGTCTTATCTCCTCTCGCGTTCCTTCTCTTTGAACTTTTGAGAATCTTCCTGATATTTGATCTTTTACACAGGCTTTGTGCTACTCACCAAGACAATAAGAAAGTACATCTCAAAAGCGGTGCAAACGGAGGTAGTCTATCAAAGAGCAACGTGCACCTAATGGAGCTTAAAAGACCTTAGGATTAGCTTCATTAAAGACCTTCCAAAGTTAGTGTTAAAAGTCCTTTGACCTTATGCAAGCTAGGGATAACCTCGAGGTGGAAATCGTACCCAAGCATGAGGTGCTAAGATGGTTAAAATGGTTGAGGGAATCTTGGCCAAATCTTGAGGTGATTTTATGCCTGAATGACTAAGGTTTTTGAAATTATAAATTCAAAGATAAATTCTCAAGAGGCATGAACATCCATGCTTGATTGACTAAGGCTTGAAGTATTCAATTCAAAACAAATAACTTAAGAAGCATAAAAGACACATGCTTGCTTGATTGATTAATTCCTTCAAGTATTCCATTCAACCAAATGACTTAATAAGCACAAAAGACATGTTCAAATGATCCTCCACATGTGGCCCTCATGATGTGTTTGAATTCTATTGGCTAGGTTTTCAAGGGGTCCAATGAGAATCTAGGTACATAAAAATAAATAATTAAGTTCTTTCTCTCAAAGAGGAAAAAGAAAACACATGTTTAAATGAAATAATAAAATAATACGAGAGAGAGAGAGAGAGAGAGAGAGAGAGAGAGAGAGAGAGAGAGAGAGAGAGAGAGAGGTGAACCAAGCATGAGAGGGGGGGTATACTCTCTCTCTCTCACACACACACACACATTCTCTCATTGTGTGGAAGAGTGCAAAATGCAAGAGCTCCATATCCTTCTCCAAGCTTGTTGAGAAGTGGAGAGCCTACACCAACACTCTTGGCTATGGAATACAAATCCAACCAAGAGCCATGCTTCAATGCTTAAGCTTGCCATCTTCTTCATCTTCATCACTACGCTATTATGCTATGCTAAGCAAGAAGAGTGATGATAAGGGAGGAACTATTTCTTTCTCCTATGGAATGTTTCTTCTTCCTCTTCCCTACCCTCATTCCCCGCTAGCTCTCTCCACCTTCAAAGGTGTTTGAGACCTTTGGATTGAGGCTTGGGATAATTAATGCTTTTGCCAAAGTTTATGCTAAGATCGTGATGCATGAAGCTTTTCATCTTTATAGCATCACCAAGGTCACAAGGAACACAAATATTGTATTATAACAAAGTCTCTCTTGATGGGAGAATCTATAATACAAACGTCTTTTGGAGGGGGGACCGGCTCCAAGTAAATCCAATCCTCATCTATTGTCATGTTCTATAATACTCTCTCTATCCTGAAAAAGTATTGTCCATGCCAAGTTAATTAAGTACTATGTTTATGTTGCTACCATCAATTAAGTTCACCCTCCAAGTTCTCAAAGTAATCTCACAAAAATGCTCACTCTAATTTTCTTAATTCCACTATTCTCAAAGTTCATAGGCCATTTCCATTACACTGACTCAATCCCCTGAAACTTCAATGGAGCTCAAGCTTTTAGAAAAGAATGAACACATGAACATCAAATCAGTTTTCATAGTTAATCATCGAAATTACAATAGGCAAAGGAGATTCCTGTACTCTCTTAATCTTCTTGGCCCAAACATAAAGACTATGCGTTGCTGGTAAAAAACCTTCATGTCCGCATGAACATTTATCTCGATTCTTTGTGCAAAATGAAAAGAAGTGAACTGAGGTCCGTCATAATTATCCATGAAAGGCCAACCAAGCAGCTCCCATCTAAGAACACTTGACTAATTACCCTCTGATTTCGCCATAATTTCAGTACCATAACAACATAAATGGCTCAAAAGACCAAAAAATCGATCATCACCACTTGGAAAGAAATTGGCAGAGTCTCCCCAGAATTAGAGCAGTAAAAACCCAAAATATCGACTGTAGAAGTATGCATAACGTACCAACAATGACACCCAAGCATCAACTAGGAATCACTAGTATATAGACGATGTCACGAAAAGGGTGCTCTAGCCACTTGTATGAATGAAAGAATCTCACACTTGAGAATCCCCCAGCTCAATAAAACCTCACCACGACCCTCTCATAAAGGTTTATGCAAATATCATATAGTCAAGTCTCAGCAATGACTATCTTCCAAACTAAGTCTCAAAAATGGCTGGGACTACAAAAAAAAACCAAGTATGGCTCCACAAAGGCGTACTCCCACAAGTAACGTAAAATACAAGACAATTCCCTCAAATAGGTGTCAAATGATACATAACCAGGCAACTGCAAATCACTCCCACTTGCCAGTATATCACTCTACTCTAGCTACCTGTACTTGTGTGTATCACCTGTACCTGTACCTATACCTGTAACATGTAAGCTGTAACCTGTAATCTAGTGTAATGTCGAAGCAGAAGTTGCTCAAAGAAGATCCTCTGTGGGGGCACCAAAAGAATGTGAGTGGGATGGAAACACATACAATGCCTCTATAATCACCCAACACACACTCTTGGGATAATACACACACACACACACACACACACACACACACACACACACACACACACACACACACACACACACACACACACACACACACACACACACACACACACACACTATGGGACACCACTCGACTTACATAATCCACCTGGCCGAGATAGGGAAGACACGGATGGAGTGAGAGGAGAGAGACTATCCATTTGCCCACTCCACAAAAATCATCTCAAAGGAGGAATATTTTTTATTCTTAGATTCAATTAATCTTGGGCCGACAACAATGGGGCAAATAGCTCACACCATATGGATGAAATATGCGAGATACAATCACAAATTTGAGCAAAGGCTTCGCTCACACGAGGAACTTACACACAATAGGAAATAGTGAGGAATTTTCAAAAAATAGATAGCATCATTGCATTCGGAACGGTCAAAACCCTCAGTCTCCAATATCAAAGTGCTCAAATCCGAGCTCGGATGAGCAGTTTATGGCCAAAATAAGCTCCAAAAAAAACAAAAATTGAGTTGCGGCTGTTACTCCTCTTTTCTTCATGTATTTACTGGTTTTTTCTTAGGTTTTTTACTATCCACACTTCAATTTAGCCCTTGGGCACCTTTGGGCTTTTGATTGACCTCAAACGGACCCCGAACAGGCCATAAAATGGCAACACAGTGCGTTTTTGTTATCCTTCTACATCCATCCACACACCTGGCACTCAACTTTTTTCAATAATGTATCCTGAAATCACATAAACTGGCCCCCAAATATAGTTCTGATGATGTTCTTTCTACATAGTCATCACAAGAAAACATTCCCGTTGTGTCCTCGCTTATCCACGCGCAAGTGTTGATCCCATTCGACCTCTTGAAAGCCACTGCATGTCATTTGACGCACCTGCTTACCTCATGGTGTGGGCCCGTTGATAGCCTCCTAAAGAAATTTTATGCTCTACCAACTCCTCATTATTATAGAAAAACACACTGATATTGGTGATGATGAAAATCGATGTACTATGTACACACTGTTCTACCTGTACACATGTGGGCCCCACGTAACTGGCTCTAGAAAATGGGAAATTCATTATTTGATGTACCATGCATGTGTATGTACATATGTGCAATCACTTCTTCCAAAATGCCTAACAACGGTGATAAGTATTTCCATGATACTTGTAAGAAGTTGTGCAAGATATCTCCAAGGGCACCTAGGTACTCACTTCTGGAGGATCCAAATGACAATTGTGTGGATGATGAGATATATATTGTTGGTGACATAGAAGATGGAAATTTGGCAAGATATATATATATATATATATATATATATATTGTACTCATGGTCTAAGTATGAGCCCAAATGTATGTTATACTTTTGATCCCAATTTTCCACATTGGCATAAAGCCACCACAACACAAATTAGCTTGGATAAATGTGGCTATGTTTGTGTTGAAACCCTATGACACATAGAAAGTGGTGAAGAGCTTTTTGCAAAATATGAATTTACATAACATCAGTCAAATCTCATAAAATCCCTTTTATGAAAAGTTATTGATAATCTATTTAAAACCAACTCATTACATGAGTATGTATCATGATAAATGCCGTGAGTTATGATGGCATTACCATGTTATGCAATGAATACTTGATTTCATACAGTGTTTCAAATCTTGAATTCATGGTATCTAAAGCATCTTGCCTTCCAAAACTTGTTAAGAATGGCCACCTGGTGGATCTAGGATGCACAAAAGCTTTTAGAATAGATTGTTTGGAATGGATTTCTCCACTAGTATGGATACATTTCCTTGCACTATCTTTATACCACAATAAGTGGAATCTTCATTGGTTCTACACACAACCATCACAAACAATTTCATTGTCAAGTACCATGTGCACTTTTCTTTCAAATTCAAAGTCCATCCTAAAAATGAAAGAAGGTTAGAAAAGTTGAATCTTAAAACCACTATAAACATATTACAGTGGACTATAGGCTAGACAAGTGATTGAGATTGACACCAAATATATAATCCATGATACTTTAGGTTGTACACAAGTGGTGGAGCCTGAGACTACGTAACCCATGATACTTGTGGTTGGGCATACAATCAAGCTTTAAAGCAATGAATCATTGACACTAGGGATGATATATTGAAGGTAACATAGAATCTTGTCTCCATGTAGTGTGTCTATGTCTATTTTTATGCTTCAATGGAGTCTATCTTCGACAAGTGGTGGAACTAGTGTCTCTCTCATCATGGTTTCTTGCAGATTTCATCCAGATTATTCTTTGAAGGAGTATTTCATAGGGAATTTGGACCATTTCATTCAGATGAAAGAAGAAACCTCTAAGAACAGCCAAGGGTTACTTTGCAATCTAAAAACAATTCACGCAAAGATTATTCTCTATTTTTGAGTTTTTATTGATATTGAACCATTGGTTTTTAGACCAATTGTCACCTAATTGTATGTCACCATTGGTTTTTAGACCAATTGTATCAATTGACTTGAACAACTTTAAAGTTTACTTATATATTGACAAACTACCCTACTTTTATAATCACATGGTTTTTTAGTATTGTGATACCAATTTAAGATTCTTTGGGATGTCTATAGTGATCAAATATTGAATGCTAAAACCATCAGTTTTGTTTTAAGGTTTACAAATGAATAGCAACTAAATGTTTTGTGTTTCTTTTCAAAGACATAAGAAAGAAATATGTTGTTTTTAGAGTGGAATAATTCATTTGAAAGAGAAAATACTTCTATTCAACCTTTTATGGGGCCTCATCAAAGCCATCAACCACCCCCTTCTCAGTTACTTACCTTGAAGCAACAACGGAGGGTTCTTATCTTAGATGCAGAGGGTCTACTACTTCATTCAGTTGAAATGCGACACGGTGATATTGTTCCATTGTGGGCCGAGCACATGCAAATTGTCAATGACAAAGATGAAGTTATTTATGTGGTGCGCCATGATGCAGAAGCTTTCTTGGACTTTTTTCATTATTATTTTGAACCTTGGATAGGGAGTTGCTATAACCTAACCAAAGCTCAACATATACTTGAGATGTGCTTTCCTATGCATTGTTCAAAGTTCAAGATGTTTATGAGCAATAAGCATTGTCAAAATCCAAATATCATGATTGGATATAAAAGAGTTTATCATAATAATTTTACTTCGGTCTGGGGAATTTTTGAGGATCAACATGCTAGCAACACATTAATTTCTTATGATACTCCATATAGAGTCATGTGGAATATGCCAGGAACTTATCTCATATTTCCAAATTTTGGAGACAAACACCTGAACAACTTCAGTGCTTCTTAGAAGGCACAATAGCTCCATGGTTAGTGGGATGGTTGTGTGCAAGAAACAAGAGGAGTTATGCTTCCAATACAATTGTGAACAAGGTAGAGGATCCAGAGACAACTTATGTCATGAATGTCTACTTGTCAAGAAGACAGTGTTGAGAGTCACATGTTAAAGTTTTTTGGCAAGAATGTAGTGACAGAAACATCAACTGTACACAAAACCACATATCAATTAGAACTGATTCATTGTAAATTGTTATTCAAGGTGAATATAAATTTTACATTTATCTTTTATCCAACCATTTATCACATTATTTTTTTCTACTTGAAGTGTACCCTACCTATAGGGGACTTTTGTTCAATCTAATGTGTTTCACATGGAGTGCACCTTAACATTTGGGGGGACTCTTTATTAATGGAGTCCATACTTATTATGGGTGCCTTTTTTTCTTGTTGCTTTGAGTAGAGAATTATCTATATTCTGTTCATATCTTGTGTAAATGGATACACTATAAATATTTAGGCCTTGTTGTAACTTGGATGTTTCCACAAAGTTTACCCTAGTGAAAGGGGACTTCTTTATTAATGGAGTGAATTCTAATTTAAGGATACAAATTTTTCTTTGTATTTTTAGTTTGGAATGTGATCACTATTTTTGTTTACAATGTATAAATGTATTTAGTCAAGAGAACCCTTTTGTCTTCAACACACAAGAACAACATGAACAACGTCCTTTTTCTTCAAAACATGAGTACGACTTCTTATGCTGGGTCAATGGGTGGTAAATATCATTTTGTACTTAATATATGTTGTATCAAGAGAAGAACTCTTTTTTTATACTCATTCAATAAAAAGAATATTCATTGAACAATGTTGTTGTCATATTAGCATGGAGACTCATACACGAATATGCCATGTTGTTGTCATATTGGCATGGGAATTCATATGCATGTATTCATGCACAAATAACTTTTTTTAAATCTAAATCAATCAAATTTGAAAAATATGCAGCATAACCCATTCTTTAGAACATAATATTAAAATTGCAACTCTTTATCATAAAATCCATTATTGACATTAGTTTAATTCTTCTTCCTTAAGACTTGTGTTTTCCAAATATGTTTAATGATAAGAACAATGTAATAAACACAAGAGTTAGATAAGTGCACCATGAAACCAACACTCTTATGATGCAACCAATCATATGATACATGTTTTATGTATGCTTCATGCCTCAAATGAAGTAATCCTACATTAACAGTGGAATTTGCTTTATTGAATTTGAATGTCATAAAAAAGTAAGTTGTTTTCCTCAATTTGGGTCCTAGCTTGGACAAGTGGTGGGCCTTGAAACTTCACCTTGATATAAATCATAGGTAGGACAATAAGGCATACACAACGATAATAACTGGAATGCACTAGTATCTTAATAGTTCAATTGACTAAAACCATGAAATTTCATGTCCAATTTTGTTCTCAATGTGTAATCTACTTGCATAATTTGGAATGAGACCTTAAGCAAAATGACGTCTTTGACAAAGATCTCATTACTTTATACGTGATATGTTGAAAGTTGTCCAACCTAGGAATTGGGATTTTCCCACTGCCTAATATACTCTTTGGGGATAAGTTACAAGCTTGTTTAATTTGAGAGTAGGGTAATAAGCTTAGGAGAAGCTACCTTTATGAAAGCAGAGCAATGGGTGATGGCTTTAGTCTTTGCCTGCATAAAGTTCAAAGTGTATTTGATCGTCCATCAATTTTATGCATTAACGATTAATAACCTTTTTCCTAAAGTGGTGCTACACTTAAAACCAGGGAAGTGGATCACAAAGTGGGTAGTAGGGCTCCACGAGTTTGACTTCGAGTTCAAGGTTGAACACACTAGTCGGTCTCATTTGGTGGATATCCTAGTCCATAAGGAATTCGTGTTACCATTTTATCCAAGGGTGGTGTGAGAAGAAGATAAAGAGGAGCCACACTTGGTAGGGGCCTTCACTATGTGGTTTGATGGTGCTTACAGAAGGGTAACAAAAAAGGCAGGTAAAGGTGTGGTCATCCAAGATCCACACAGCACAGTAATATTTTCAAAAGCTTATGACTTGAAGGAGGTTTATACCAACAATGAGGCAAAATATATTACTTTACATTCGGGTCTAAAGCAGTGTATTGAGTTTGGCATATCAAGGTTGATAGTAATAGGTGATTCTCTATTGGTTATCAAGAAACTTTTGGGCCAAGGAAGGTAAAGAGGGACTCTCTCAAGAATTGGTTTTCTTCTATAAAGAAGCTATTATAGTTTTTTGAAGAGGTGCAGTTGAAACATGTTATAAGGGAATAAAACCAGGCGAAAGATTGATTGGCTAGCAGTCATGTGCAAATGCAGGTGTCAAGTATGTATGTGGCAATAACTACTTATGCAGGTAGGGAGACTTTAAAGGAAATTGATGATTTCTTGAGCATAGGTCAATGTTTGGAATCGAAGGGCTATCAAAGCTACAAAAGAGGAGAGTTGTCTGGAGAGGTTGGAAGTTTAGTGGGAGAAGATTTGATGACATACGATCGAGATGGAGTGGTGCATAGAGTACTTCACAAAGAGGAGATTTTTATGGTATCAGAGGAGTGTCACAAGGAGAGCGGCCATCAAGGTAAAGATCAGGTCCTGTTTTGTATTTTGAGAAGTGGGTTTTGGTGGTCTTCTGTTTTGCAAAATGTGCACTATTGGTACAAAACATGCCATCAATGCCAAATAATGGGTGAAAGAAGATTGGTAGCCGAATAGCAAGGGGCTATCATAGCACTAGATACCTTTGAAAAGTGGGGTTTGGATGCTATTGGTCCATTGCCCAAGTCAACCAGTGGTAAGAAGTATATTGTGGTGGCCATAGACTATCTCACCATATCGGTGGAGGCTAAAGCGGTAAAAGAGGTAAATGCTCATATGGTCACTCAATTTTTTTTTGATTGCATATGTTTCCATTTTGGAGTGCCTTGGGTGCTCATATCTACTCGAGGACAAGGGCTTAGAAGTAAGTTGATGCGTGCACTAGTGGAGAACTGGGTATTCAACACCGGTTTTCATCTCTGTACCATCTACATTGCAATGGTTTGGTGGAAAGTGCCAATGGGCAGATAGTCAGGACTCAGGAATCTTACTAAGTACATCTACAAGCAGATTGAAGAGTAGGATTCTAACCTTGACAAATGTTTGTGAGCTTACAAGACTTCTTACAAAGTGGCTACCAACTGTACTTCTTATGAGTTGGTCTATGGCAAGGAAGCAGTATTGCATGTGCATGTGCAGCTAGGAGCACTCAAAGGTTTGTGGAGGATTGGTAAAGCTCATCAGGATGTTTTGCACGATAAGATTACGAGTCTTGAAACTTTGAGATGGATTGTGAAGCGACGGTAGATTTCTATGAGTGCGTGAATGCAGTGTGTGTGTGGGGAGACAGGAGGGGGGAGAGAGAGAGTACACAGGATGTAGGTGGAGCTCCCAAATCTCAATTTATGAGCATAATGTGAGAATGAGTGAGATATCCTTATTCTTTGTATGTATAAAAAATAAGGAGATAAATGTGGGCAGTCAGACACTGACTGACGGACACGGGCAAAGCATGGTGAGGCACACCGACTTTACCTACATTCTCCTACTAAAGGTTGTGTGCTGATAAGTGGCAAGAAGACTAGCCTACAACTAGTATATACAAGAGGTGAGAGAAGAAGGCTCTCAACCTATGCCCACTAGCTCACTCTGTAACCGCTCTAGTCACTCTGTGACCGCTCTAGTGTAGATGTAGCATGCATCCCACTAGGGCTAGAGCTATAATGACACTCCTGATGCAGGTATCAAGTGACCATCTGCATGGCTGCACAATGCACAATGCCAGTGTCAGTCATTGCACGACTGACAACTCCCATTGCAAATTCACTAACTACATAAGCAAGATCAGGTCTCGAGACCAAAAGGTGAGACATGAGAGACCTGAAATCCGATGAAACATTCACTATGTGTGCCAACCTATCCCTATCAGCAACCTCAGTGCCATATGCATCCTCATCAGGAACCACATGACTGTGCACCACCATGTCAGCATCGTCTGACAAAGGCATATCATAGAGCTTTGGAGAGAAAATAGAGGAGGGAGACTCACGAAGGAAATTGAAGGAGGAAATTTTTTGGCAATCAAAGAAGGAGATTTGCGGAGCTCATGAGGCCAATTGAAGATAAAAAAGGTAGCTACATAGAAGGGAATTAGAGGAGAAGACAGGGAGAGATCACACTCGCTATCGTCATCGGTGTTGTTTCTCTCAGATAATTCAATCTCAATCATCGTCATCATCAACTTAAACTTGATTAATCATCTTGATAAGCCACGAAGCTGTTAACAATCCGATTAATCTTGTAAAGGGATGTTAAACTCCTAGATTTCAGATAACCCAAGTGACGAGGTCATTATCGACCCATCTTGGCTATTGATTCAATTTTACTTAAAGGTTTTACTCAGTTTATTAATGATTATAGTAATTGCAAGATCTTTTTGTGTCTTCTGTTATCTCTCTCACACAACTCTCATAGCTAGAGGCCCTGCGCCTTCCTAGATCACGTTTTGAACACATATCCCTTGACATATTTTGTGAACCTGATGCGAAACGAGCTCGGGTGGGACGTGTAGATGGAGAACTAAGAGAAAATGTTGAAGCTTATGAAAACATTAACTTCTAAAGGATTTGTTAAAAATCTAGTAGTTCTAGATTTTTTGAAGATGCTCTAATTGTTTCGAGGATCTTTTCTTGAAGTGGAAGCCATGAAGAAGAAGAAGCAAATGGATGAATCTGTGGATGCATCATTGGATGCAGTCTATGACAAGAGCTTACTGAAGCCCGCAAGGACAATTGGGAATATTACAAAGAAGCTATTATAGGAGTAAGTGATGAGCAAGGACAATTGGGAATATTTCAAAGAAGCTATTATAGGAGTAAGTGATGAGCATTATGCAAGGTATATAGAACAGATTCCAAGTCTACCAACTTACTCATATATTCAAGATCAAGTACAATCAAAAGTTAGAAGTTGTGATCGATGAGTATCTTCTACAAGATGCTACTTTCTTATAGGCTAAGGATGAAGATATAGTTAAAGCTGTATATGAAAAGTTGGGTTTTGCAGATACCTTTCATGAAGTAGAAATCTTTGAGGGTGAGGCTATACAACCTCAAGCTACACCGAGTGAAATTTGCAAAGAACTTATACATGCAACACACGAGGAAAAGAATTCAAGGGATCAAAACAACAAAGTGTCTGAAAATCAAGATAAAATTGTGTAGGTGTACGAGTGCGACCATATTTAAGTAGACATGCATGACAATTTGGTTACAATTGTTGTTTTTGATATTGACTCAGTATAAGAGAAAACATTTTGTGGTGCAGATTCTTTCCTAGAGTCGGTTGATGATGCAGATGTTATAGGTCAAAGCAAGGTTGTTGTTGAGAGCTGCACGACCATGTATTTGGGTATACCAGATTTACAAGGCTTGGATACACCAAATTTTCAGGGCTTGTATGTGCAAGAGTATGTGCTTGAAGATCTACAAAGTGATGATTTAGAGGGGATGAGGACTTCGGGGTGCGGACTTCTTCTTTATCAATATTTTTTGACACAGGACTCACACTATGGCAAAATTATCATGAACTTGATAGTGCTTATTCAAAGAGAGTGCATAGTGAAGTGCAATCTCTTGGTGTTGTATATGATTGGGGGCATTCTGCCAATGATATGGATACGGCAATCAATGAAACTTTCAATGTGCATGTTGAACTTTGTGCTACGGAAGTTCAAAGATATTTGAATGAGGGTGAGAAAATTAAAGACCAGTCTCTAGCAAACGTGTTTAATATGCATGCCATTTGTGTGGAGAGTAGTTTGCAGCCTGAGATGTGCAAGATAGAGGAATTAGTTGAAGCAGTGGACCCAGAGTTTATGTGTTTATAGGACAAAGCCTTGGAAGGATTCTCAAATACAAATGCTAAGGGTACTAAGAAATCTAAATTTGTGCATGAGCAAGTTTATTATAATATAGTTGATGGTGATCTTATTCAATTCTTGGATGATTCTCTACTTGATTTGGAGCATATGCAAGATAGGTAAATGTAATCTAATGCATCTTGGGAGCCCAATGATGAGAGTTTTGCTAGGGCACTCATGAACTTAGATATAAAGGACCATAATTGCAATGCTAGAGGGGATGAAGGTCCATTACCAATGCTCCTACCCGTTATTGATGATCAACAACTAGTTGAGCCAATTTCATGGGAGATCTTGCAATATATGATGATACTTAATTCTATATGGGTAATTTTGAGATTACCCTATGATGTAGGGGATTTTGATCCAAGAGGAGATTATTATATGCATGGTTCGAGGCAATTGATTGATATGCCATTTGATCCATGCAAAAATGGACATATGTGTCATTTGGAGTGATTCACTTATATATTCCATATGATCTAGGTGGGGTTCATGACGGTTTATGGGTTAACTCATGCTTATGCTCTACTGAGTGGAAATTCTTGTGTTTTCCCTGTAGGAGGGTGTATTCTAATAAGGCCACATGTTGGAAAACATTTCAAAGCACGCTCATAGTGGCGTAGTGCTTATATGTTTACAAGTTTTTACTTATAGTTTGGAATAACGGTTTGCATAGACCAGAGGTTGTGCAGTTTTAGAGGGGGTGGATGTCATGCCGCTCTGCTTCCATGATAGAAAAAATACCTATAGGATGCAGATTAGGTTTATTTGAGGACTATATCTTTATTGAGCATTGACCAGGGCTCAGTAACGAGCAAACTCAAATATGGTGCACTTAATAGAGCAATAAGTGCTCGAGGAGAATCTTGTCCAAAATGTCATCTCTGGCAGTGCACTAATAATGAGGTATATTGGTGGACGTGTGCTCGGCACTATCATGGTCGAGATATATATCGAATGTGGTGATTGGCAATGTTGATTGATATGTGTGCCAGATTGTGCTTGGCAATGCCTCAGCTTATATGTATGCTAAATGTGATGCTATTTGGAAAGAACAATAAGTACTTTAGGGTTTTTTGTTATTGCGGTAATGTCCAACATAGTTGTGGCAAAGAAGCAATGGCACTCTTTAACCGAATGCGAAGGAAAGGCCTTTCGCCAAGTGCAATCACCTATAATTGCATCTTGAAGGCATGTCACACGATCCAAACCATTGATATGGGCAACTAAATTCACGATGATATTGTCATTCATGGCTGCTAAAAATAGAATGGGTGCAAGGCAATGCTTTGATCCATGAGTACTCGATATGGTGTACCTCAAGGGCGGTCACTCATTGGGGTCATCAGGTTGTCCATAAACTCAAAGGCCACCCATAGCAAATAAAGAAGGGTTTGAATGTGGACACAAGGAAAAAATAAGGAGTAATGGTCGTCGAAAGCAAGCAGGGCAAGGAGGGGAGAGAAGAGGTGCTCAGATCAGGTGCTACATGCAGCTCCGGTTGGTGGCGAGCATGAAGCAAAGTTTTCATAGTGGGTTGTGGCAATGCTTTTTGGCCCCAATCCGGCCGTGTTTGGCATTGTTGCAATGCTCGATTTGCCACATCGTCATTGAGCTACACAATCCTTATTTGGTGGCTAGACAACAAAAGAAAGAATAACCTAAAACGAGGGGAAGCAAGGAGGAATAATTAGCGAAAGAGAAGGAGACAGAAAGGAGGACATCAACGAAGAGGGCTAATCATGGCCTTTGGAGGCATGCAAAGGAAAAAGGAAAGAGGCTTGCTCTCCCTCTTGGGAATAAGGCTCTATCGAGAGAGAGAGAGAGAGAGAGAGAGAGAGAGAGAGAGAGAGAGAGAGAGAGAGAGAGAGAGAGAGAGAGAGAGAGAGAGGATGTCCCTCTCCGTAGGCTTAGGAAGCAAGCAAGCAAGGGAGGAGGATACAAAGTGGTGACAGAGGAATCATAACTTTCTCTCTCTTTACTAAGCAACAAAGTAAGTTTGAGACTGGCAAGGTATAAAGAGCAGTGGTACAAACCATAGAGCTTTCGAGAGCAAATAGAGTAGGGAGACTCGCAAAGGCAATTGAAGGAGGTAAAGGTAGCTACATAGAAGGGAAGCAAAGGGAGAGAAGAGGGAGCGATCACACTCGCTACCGTCATTGACGTTGTTTCTCTCAGATGATTCAATCTCAATCCAAGCGACAATGTCGTTGGCTATTGATTAAGCTATACTTAAAGCTCTACTAAGTTTATTGATGATTACGGGGATTGCCATAGATTTTTGTGCCTATTGTTCTCTCTCTCTCTCTCTCACTCACTCTCTCTCTCTCTCTCTCTCACTCACTCTCTCTCACTCACACACACACACACACACACACACACACACAGAGCTAGAGGTCCCGCGCCTTTTCGGTTCACATTTCAAAAACATATCTCCCAACAACACCTCACCCGATAATCAAAGAGGAAAAAGCAAAGTAGGAGAGGTAAGCAGATTTTGATTTAACACTATTCTTGTAAAAAAAAAGCCACTTTTGTGACCTTAAGAGGATTTTGTAAAAGAATAATTCAACAGCTATTTAGGTGTCTAAACAAACGATCCTCTTAGTGAAATACACCCAACACATAGTATGAGTTGATCAGAAATGTAAAGAGAATAAATCAAGAGTTGAAGTTGTCTTTGCATGGCTTTATCTAAGGAAGGATTTGGTAGAATACATATAATTTTACTAAATTGATCCAATGATAGACCAATTTGTTTTCGAACAAGCTCGAACATCTTTGAAAAATCTCTCAATATGTATGTAATGAGCCTATCATACTTTTATGTTGCTTACATAAAGACTGTCAACATTTAATACTCGCCCAAGTTAAGTAGTAAATTACAATTCTCGCAAAACAAAGCACTTTCATAAAAAGAAAGAAATTTATTTTAGTATTTTTTACTCAAATATGACTTTGAGAGAATTGGACACATCCTAACAAGATGCTCAAGAAGTTTCGTGAAGGTTTTGTGTCATAAGAAAATGTTATGCTTAAAATTAAAATACTAGAATCTAAGCGTGAGCTACTTTAGTGGCACTTTTGTGGCCCATGCCAAGACTAGTGCTAAGTTAGGAGTATTGTCAAAAGCTTAAATTTCACACTTTCTGATCAGAGAAGGCTGTGGGGAGAGAGAGAGAGAGAGAGAGAGAGAGAGAGAGAGAGAGAGAGGCACTACTATCGAGTTTCGACTCTCAAAAACCATGCCAACAATGTGAAGCATGTGCTAAACTGAGAGCACCATTTTCCTTAAAACGTACCAAATGAAGAGGGAATATGAGCACTAGGATATCAAGCTAATGTATCGATGCTTGGATTGCAGCGACTACAATGCGCGTGCGCTCCTCTATGAGCTTCACTATCCTCCCTCTTAACGAAGCCACCTTGTCTCTATAGAATTTCTCGTTGGCCTTAAGTTGACGTACGCGTGATGCATTATAACCTGCCCAATCCTTTCTGGCCTCCCAAAGAGCGTTTTCGACCACTCCCAAAGCAGCTTCAACCTTGGCTATCTCACCATCCATTGCACGCATCACGCACTCTCCTATACCACAAGAAGTTTTGGACAAATTCTCACAATAATTCCCACATTGCGACTTACCTCAACATCATGAGCTTTTGTGAGGGAGGCACTCCATACCTAGCTAGGTATGCGATGCCTCCCGAGTAGAAGCTCATGATGTTATGCATTGTATGAAAAACACTGAAAAGGACTCCGTTTTCCTACATGAGAAAAATTCTAAATCTTCTTGTGTACAACTTACTGCCATTTTCTTTCTCTCTCTCTCTCTCTCTCTCTCTCTCTCTCTCTCTCGCGCGTAGCACACACACACACACACACACACACACACACACACACACACGTGCAAGCACAGTGACACACAAATGTTAGCTTTATAGAGCATTGGCTGAGTGTGAGAATGGCATCGTCTCTCGGTATCTTGGGTTATTTGCCTTCTCACTCAATGATTTTCAAGTAAGGTAAAAGCTAAAAGCTAATACTAGGCCTACTGTCAGCTTCTTTAGTTTATTCAATACCTCCCAAGATTCTGCAAGATTCCCTTACATTCTTCTTGAGGATTTACTACATTTTCAAAAGGGATCAGCGGATTTGAACTTTCACCATTCAAAGATGAATCTGTAGAGATGGTCCCATGACCACTCCAACACGCACGTCAAGTGTTTATCCTGGCAGCTATGATAAAAAAGAAATAAGATATATGGCTCCACCTGAGCATCCTTGCCTGTCGCCCTTCCTCTGCGTGCTTTGCCTGCCGCCCTACCTCTGTTCGTCTCTTCGTCACCGGTACCTACCTCCTTAGCGCGCCTCCTCCCCATCTCCCCATCGCCCTCAGCCTGCTCATCTACCCGATGCCTCACCCACACACGCTCCCGGTTTGACTCACATCGGTGGATACAATTTCCCCTCGCATCTAATTTGATTCCTTCAGATTTTTTATTTTATTTGATTGGGTTCCCCTACTACACCTATATACTCACCTGGAAATGGCAAGAGAATTTTTGAAGATTCTCGATATTTTTCGATTTTGTTTTAGCTAGTATCTTCTACTTGGTTAACCGCAGGATCAAATATTCCTAATGTAAGGTATGGATTTTAAAAACAACATTCATCGGCTGAGCTAACTAGTGCATGTCATAGCGTAAGGACACTTTAAAGAGGGTTTTAAAAAAAAGGTTAAAGGAAAAATAAAGGAGACGAGAAACACATAGGCACCATTGTGAAGTAAATAAAAAAAGGCCTCTATGTGGACACAAAAAGTCTTTTGACTTTGTACTTCCTTTGTACATGCATGTCGTTTTTTATTTCCTACTACACTTAAGATATTTTGAAAGGCTATAGAACTTTGGACTCATTGAAGAAGAGTGTCTTCATGAGATTAGAGTAACGGAGGCGATGAGGGTCGAAGTCAGAGTGGAGTAGGTGGTGTAGAGCAGGTGGACTAGGAGATGAGGGTCGCAGGTGAGCAGAGTAGAGAGCATTGAGAGAGAGTGTTGGAGCAGGGTATATCTCAAAAGGAGCAACAAGTAAAAGCCCTTGTTTGTATTGCATGGGAGGAGTCATTGGTCTTGACAAAAGAAATTGGAGGAGAGCACCGGACAGGCACTTGCAGGACCTTAACTTTTGCTCAGTGTTGGATATTCCACTATCTAGAGTACATATTTGTACGATGCATGCACTCTGCAGAATCATTGAGAAAATTATGTTTCTGTACATTTGTTTTGCTTGGACCACTCGGCCAGCATCAACAAAACAAAGGGCTATATTATCATTGGAAACAGTTTTCTCAGATATGGGCTTGCATGGAGGACATGTGAAAATAGAGCAGGACGAGAAGAGGTCTAAGAATGATCAAGATGTGCCAAAGAAGTTGTCTATTGGCGGTGTGAAAGGCCGTCTCTTCTTGTCGATGCCAACAAGTGACAGACAACGCAAAAGCCGAAGTGCTCAAGAAAGGTTGACATTGAGATGCAATCGGTGGAGAAACTTGCACAATGCAGTGGTCGACCACGCAGACAATGGTGCAGCAAGGACTCGCAAAGTGAACGTGTGAAAAAGTTTGGATTCCATATTCAAGTTTTGTGAGCTCAACACTTGGAGAGATACTGACTATACATTGTTTCAAGACGCTCTGGAGACCTTCCACAGGTCTTTCATAGCTACATGGACAAATCAACACATAACTCATTACATGGTATATTACTTTATTTGATAAAATTGTGATTATATATTTACATATAAACAATAGGCTGGTCTTTTTTGCAGCATATCATATGCAACCACATGCCTTGGTTTGCTAGACAGTATGGTAGCTTGGCTATATGGTCTACACAAGGTATGGAGAAAACTCACTACCAAGCCCGTACTGGCTATTTCAGCCACACTCGTCACGGAGGTGGTGCAAACAAAGCCAACAATTTGGAGGAACTGCATCAATGGACTTATCGAAAACTTATGCATAGAACGCACCGAAAGGAATGTGTGAAAGATAGTCAGATTGGCCAAGCAATGAGATTAGCAAGCAAACGACGGAAGAAGGAAATATGGGAGGCATCTTCTACGGCATCGCGACATGCAGAGTGGCGACTTCAAAAAGAACGCATTGGAAAAACTTGGACAACTCCGAACCAAGTTGTTTGAGACTTCCTAAAGATAGCGCATTGTAACACAATATAATTCTTTTGTGCCAAGAGAAGACAACCAGTCACAAAAGTGAGAAACATAATGTACTCATTGTTTTGATAGAAAATGTACCATTTTTTGGCATCGACAATATACATTGGAGCTTCTCTATTCTTCATCTTCGTCAGGAAAAGTTACAAAATATTCTAGCCTTTTTGCCTGTTGTGTGTTATCGTCTTCTTCTTGCCTTGGTCTTTTGCAACCTAGTCCTACAGGTTCGTTCGTCGACAGTACATTTTTCTCCACCTCCACAGCCACAAGAGACATTTCTTCAGTAGGCAGATGCGCAATTGGTTGTTTATTGTGAAACATAGCATGCTTGTCATACTCTAGTAATTGCACAGGGTCAATGATTCTGCATGCCAAACCATATGCTGCTTGGGTAAAAAAATAGCGACTACGCAAACCGTACATTCCTGGCCCTTGGCCAAACATATACAATGCGGCCTTTTTTTCTAAAAGCATTATTTTATCTGCGTTCCACCTAATGACGGCCCCTCCTAAATATCTTGAAAGTGTCTTCAACGTCATCAAGGGTAGCTCCGCGTTGTCATTGGACAAGGACGAATGGAAGACCAAAAAACTCGGATACTTAAGATTCTTTAAGTATTGGCCGAGAGAGGAATTCTTCCCTAAATCTCCCATGCCTCGTCCACGAGGGTGAGGAATGAAGGTATCATCATAGACCACTAATTGCAACAAATTAAAGTTATGAAATGAGATAAGTAGAAACCAAAAAGGTAAGGCAAAAAAAAAAAGATTACCTTGTGGTTTTCATCTTCCTCAAGTAAGTCCTCATTCCATAGGTTGATGCTGCCCTGACCTCCACTGGGGGCATCGGAGGTTGAGGCCAAAGATGATGAAGAAGTGCTTGCCTTACCCATTTCTTCAATCCCTAGCTTTTTTTGCACTTCCATGAACTCCTTTTCTGTTGGAAGCGTGCGCTCATACCTAGCAACATCATTGTAAATCATCACAAGTCCACTTGCGGGGTCAACGAACTCATCGTCATTTACATGGGCATCTATAACAGAATACTTGTCGTGCTCAGGGTCTATGACAACATCATCCTCTTTGAGATTCTGTGCCACAATGACAAGGCAACTGTAATAGGACTAGTCTTTGAAGTTCTTAAAGTCAAAAAGAATGTAGCAGGACATATCTTTCGTTAGCACGATTTGAAAGATTGTTAAATAGTCTATTAAATAGAGCTTATACGAATGAGTTGAGATATTAAGAGAGAACATATATTCTTTTTTTAAAATAATACACTAAAGACGTATTTGATAAAGATTAATGAATAACAGATAGTCTGTCTATGAACAGTAAAATTAAGTTTTTTATTAATATCAATGTTTTATATTTATGTGTTTTAGCTTAAAATGCATGGGTAGACTTAAAATAAGTTGTAAAAATAGTGGAGACCCAAAAATAGAGGTTTTATGAGTCGCGACCTAAAAGTTACGTTTTTTAGTCAAACAGAGTCGTTTTTCGCAATTCTGTTCGCGTTGCCTTGTAGACTAGACCTATTCCCGTCGTTTTGAGTACCTAGATCGCTCTGTTCTGAGTTCGTTTGTAAAAGTTATGATGAAAACAAATAGAATGCAGCAGCAGTGTAATGTACACAGGGACAGACAGACCTACAACATCATACAGTTCTCCCTGCTATCAACCAAGAAGTAGATTGTTTCTTCATGGTAGAGTATGGCAATTGAGATTATGAAGGTATATAATTATGTTTTTTACTTTGATTATCATGTTGAATTGGTTGCACGAGTATGTTCTTTTGGCTATTTTGTAGGCGATGCAGAAATCAATGTGTGAAACAAGATCTGTGCGAAGTGTCATGATAGAAATCTAACCTTTATGGATCGCTTAGCGATCACGTTTTTATATTATTCTCGCAGGTATACTTGGTACGAAAATCGTGCAGGCTTTTCGAGGAAAAGAAGGATAAAAGCACGACGGGTGGTGTGTTTGGGGATCATTCACCGATCTCTTCTTCTGCGAGTGCGAGTGCGAGTGCGAGTGAGAGTGAGAGTGAGAGTGCGAGTGCGAGTGAGACGCTGCATGCAAGCGAACTGAAGCTCGGGGGTGGTCGGGAGGTTCGAGCTCCGTACAACGGAGTGCGCCCATATTCAATTGCTCCTCTGTTGTATCAAAAGTCTGCAAAGATTCATCAATACAAAGATCTCTTTCTGTACCTTTTGCTGTCTATCTCTATTATTCGGTTCCCGTGACAGCAACAGTCCTCTCGAAGGTCAAAAAGCTCCATAATGTTATTAAGCATGACATACTGCAAATCACCAATAGGTATGGTAGGTAGAACACTAGTAGGTAAAGCACCCTCCTGAAGCTGGACTCCCTCTGAAACCTGCAAGGCAAGGCTTCCCCGAGACTTGGGCTCTTGACCCTCCCCAGTCTGATCCTCTAGCGAGGCCTCTGCAGCATCAACATGCTCATCCAAAATTAAATGCAAATATAAAATAAAACCTGCATAATATTCAGCCACTTGACACTTGCGGTTATGAAGTGTACACTTGTAGTCTGTATCCGCAAGTGCACTGGCAGCTTAAGGCAACTCCTAGAAAATGTGTTTCTTGGAGGAGTCCGAATTGATATCCTTCATGTGAACAAAACGAATTCCTTGTATCTCGACAGTGCCACCGGACGTTTGCTGCTGGTAGGTCTGCTCAAAACCTGATAGGTAATGTTGCGCGGAGACAATCCACTCATGCAAAGAAAAATCTGGATTGAACATCGGCCTGATCTCTGTCTTGTGCTGCTGAAGCCCAATGCGGTATAGAAAATGAGATAGTTTGTGTTGGGGGGCATCCTGAGAGCAAGGCACTTCCTCCTCTACTTCAACATTGAAGGGGTCCATAACGGAAATTCAAAAGTGAAGATAGACGAGAGAGCACAACATCCAAACAAAGGGCAAATGGGGGAGCAAGTCATATTTATAGGACTCCCGAGGACATTGGTGACATTGATTGACGTGCATCATAGGAACGACATGCATCATGCAGACGTCGTGATGATTACGCCACGTGTCAGCCTCCGTGGAACGATCGCGCCACAACGCGAAATTGGTGCCGCCACTCCACAAAAGCACCGCTATCGCGTTTTGGTGCGACAACTTGTTGTCGCGTCATAACGCGATACGGCCAATCCCGAGTACTCAGGAACACCCCGTATCCTGTTGTGACGCGACGCCTTTTTGTCGCGCCACCCGTGCATCATGTAGTCGCCGTGATGATTATGCCATGTGTCAGCCACCGTCGAACGATCGCACCACAACGCGAAACTGGTGCCGCCACTCCACAAAAGCACGCTATCGCGTTTTGGTGCGACAGCTTGTTGTCGCGTCATCACGCGATACTTGTGGTCAAACTAATCGAGACCTTACTTATCGCGTTTTAGCGCAACAACATTTTGTCTTGCCACAACGCGAACACTGCAATTCAGAACCATCAGGGTCTGCCTCCTCGCGTTGTGCCGCGACATACCGTTGTTGCTAGGGCAACCCGTTGGGGTGCTTCTTTCCTTGTCGTGCCACACCGCGAATAGGCAGTGCCACTAATTTCGGCACCACCAATATCGCGTTGAGTCCCGATGTGCCATGTGGTGCGTAATCATTATGCTCGCACGCTTCCCGTCATACCTCGCAATGTCATGATTAATGCAGCCGCCTCTTCTCATCACTAAGATGTGATTGTACTTATTCCTCTAATATAAACACCCCCCCCCCCCCCCCCCCCCCTTTTTTCTCATCGTTTTTTCCGAAGTGTCTCTAGTCACTCTGCGTTTTTACCCACATCCAGATTTCCATATTTCCTCGCATTCTCCTCGTTCAAGTCATGGCCCGCACAAAGCAAACAGCAAGGAAGGTTTATCCTGGACAGTCTGGTCTGCAGGGCCAGGCTAGCTCGTCTGCAGTGCAACCGTCTACATCGCAGGTGATTCCGGGCAAGACTATGCCGCAGCTCCGGGCAACAATGCGAAGAAGAAGATACGAGCAGAATAGGAGCGTTCTACTCAAACTTCGTAAGCTCCAAAAGCACATTTCATTGGCAATACCTAAATTGCCATTCCAAAGAGTTGTTTGCGAGATTTGCGAGCAACACAACCTGAATTCCCGATGGTCTCGAAGTGCAATGGGGTGCTTGCACGAGGCCGCTGATGATTCTTTTGTAGAGCTTTTCCAGGACAGCTACATTCTCTCCGCCCACCCCCATAGGACAACGTTGATGCCGCGAGACATCAACACACTTCACCTTCTCAGGTTCAGGTATGACAAAACAATATCGCCGGTCGGTATTTCAGACCGAAAGATGGACAATATTCTTAGAATACCACCTATTGACAAGGTCAAAGTTCATGAAGTGTCTACACAAATGCATCGATACAACACCCATCTCAACACCGAGCGGGACACAACACAAGATGATAGTGAAAGATTGGAGAAGTTACTCCTTGAGATGATGGAGGAACAAATGGCAGATGCCATCAGCGACGCCAACGCTGATGATTTTTCATTGCTGTTTTCCTATTTCCATGGTGGCCTTCCTCTGTGGGGACGCATTCTGTATTTTCCCTATCACCCCCACGAGATTGCAATTTTACAGAACCGGACAACAGAACTCACAGACTCAATCATCAATTGCTTGCTTTGGTGCATGATATTATTTTTGTAAGAAATGACTGTTTTGATGAAAATGTACTGGTCCATCAACTTTGGAAGCTTGGTGTGACCAAAAGATGAGAAATTTTGCAAGTTTCTTATTTTTTCCATGTGTTGTAGGCCTTGAACTATAACCTCATGAAAGGATTTTACAAAATGAGTGGATCTACTATGGTTTTGGAGGTTTTATGTCCTGTTAGGTTACCAACCTAGTGTTAAAGACTTTTTAGCATTATAGTAGTCACACAGTTTGGTCTATGAGCAGGAAACCCCAAAGGTGACTGTTGTAGTCGTAGTTCGGAGTGCATATATGCATGCTCAATGAGCACCTCTTTCACTGTCTTTCCCGTTTGAGACAAGCGAACATCTTTCACACGTCCTTTGTAGCTGTTGATGAATTCATTTGACATCCGTTTTCTTCTTCTTGTTTGAAGCAGAACCCAACTACCAATGGTGACTGTGGTAGACATCCAGTGACCATGGTCTAAGTCAAAGATATTGAATAGTTACACAAATTTAACAGAGGTAGATGGTCGTCGTGGTTGTTTTCCTTTCATCTCTGCTTCTATTAGCTGCAAAGTGACACTACGAAAAAACGATAGAAGAAAAGAGGCTCACTAGTTTACACAAGAAGTAGTAGCTTGAAAAGTGTTCATCAAAAGGTGTGCCTCATTGAATGTGAGCTATGGCACATTCGGTGTTCGTCGGCCATGGCAGGGGAATAATTTGCACAAATCGCGTCATATCTTCTTATTCAGATCTTTTTAACAAAAAAAAACTCTTTTTTGAAAATGAAAAAATTTGAGATAAAAATCAAATAAATTAGAGCTACCGTTGTGGTGACTCAAACTCTATTGGTCAAACAACATTCTCTCTCTAATGCCAAAAAGTCGTTTTTTGAGTCCAAACTTTTCCTAATGGCCCATCTCTCATAAAGGCTTATCCATTTGGATCTTTCAGATACAGCTAACACGTTGGATGCCCCAATCCTGTCTTTTCTCTTTTCCATCAAATTTAAATCTCCCACCAAGAGTCATTTCCCTTCCACATAAAATTCCTTCAGCTTCCCCCAAAGTCTGTCTCTATCCTTAGCCAAGAAGGGACCATAAATGTTTATTATGGTGATAATTTGATTAGCCTACTTAATCTTAAGGCCTAGAGCTCTTCCTAACGGATGATTAAACACCACTTTTGGTTCCAAGTATCTCTCCACCAATGAAAGGTTCCCACTATACTCACAAGTACCTTCACCAAAAAAGACCATCTTGGTCCCCATGACCTGGTGTCTTTTGTTAACAACATCAAGGTGATGTTCCTACAGTGCCCAGTAATTAACACTCTTGTATTTCTTAACTTCCTCCCAAAAAATGGAGTTTTGTTTTGGGGTTTGAATCCCCTTCATGCTCCATGAGTGCATTGCAAGATATTCCATTACTACGAAAGGGGTACATACTCCTCAACCTCTAGATCTACTTTTGTGCCATCTTTCCTATTGCTCTTTGTAGTTAAATCAATGCCAATCCCCTCTATAACGCAATGTTTTTCCAGGGTTAACATCATGAAGCACGTCATAGATGTTATAAAAAAGACTGGAAGATTTGGGAATATCTAGAGGGGCTCCTTTAACAAGACTTGTTGCCCGCACCTAGGATTTCAACCGCTTACATTAGATGTCAAAGACTTGATTCCATTGTTCCTCTTTCTTTTTGAATGTGAGGGATAGCACAATATTCTAAACCAGTGGGAAAGATGGGTTTTTCTCCTGAGGGGGGTGACCTTAGCATTGCTAAGATGGGCTTTGGTTGGTTTCTCTAGATTCCCTATAGATCCCAAATTGGAGCTTTGTTGCCCATTTTTGGGGTCTTCTCATCATCCCTATATGGAGTCTCTTCTTCAGTATCCATTTGTCCTATTGTAGGCTTGTCTTTTTTGCCACACACTCAACTCGAGATCTTTATTGCAGCAGATGGGCATGGTCAAGCCAAATGCCCAAAATTGTTGCACTCGAAGAATCCCAACAGAAGGTTCCAAATTTTAGCAGGGCAACCTTCACCTCAGCCCCTACATTCACTACAAGATTCTTATGTTTAGGCTTTCAAAGATCCCACTGGATACACACCTTGTTGACAACAGTGGCCACTAATCTATTAGATGCTATAAACAGAGGGGCACCTAGTGCTCGGGGGGTTCACCTCTTGGACAAGTAAGTCACCATGTGAGTTCAATTGAATGGGTTTTTTAATTTTTGGAATTCTAAAATTTTAACAGGATTATAGTAATAGAAGGGGTTTGGTTTTAGAGAGAAACGCATAAGTTTTTTTGAATAAAAAGGGATCATTTTAGTACCTCAACCATGTAAGTTAAGGGGTTTTTTTATACCCTTTGAACGCACATTCTATGAATAGTTTCTTAAAGGTGCACCACCAAAGACCTAGATTGCAAGGTCTTTTATATTATTTCTCAGTCATAGCAAGAGGCTTACAAATTCCACCCATACTAGACACATGTCTTGGAATGCATCGAGAGATTCAAAGGAGGGATCCCAAGGGGAGCACTCATACCCGTGACCTACTAAGCACCAATGGCTTTTAGCCAAGACCTTGGCCACAATGATTGTTGAAGAAAGGATCTCAATCATGCCAGTTTGGATGGGTCTACAAAAATTCATCCACTTAATCATTTATTTTTCGTCGAAGCCGGCATTGTAATTCTTGAACCCGCAAGAATATTATTGTCTCCAAATAGTTTTGTACTTAATGAGAGACTAGATACCCTAGTCCACCACATTTTTGAAATGATTATCTCTTTCTAGCCATATACCCAATTTTTAACCTTGGCTATATCAACCAAAAGCTATAATTTTTAAGGATCTAATAACTATTGAGAGTACGGGTGAAGAGCATGCCTACACTTGTGTGCTCACTACTCTTTGTATGGATACAAATCTCAAATGAAAATTCATGTGCTTCTTCTTGTCATTCTTTGCATCATATACATGTCTAATGTGCTATGTTTGAGTGTGTGTGTGTGTGTGTGTGTACTATGCAATGAGCGGTTTTAGCTCTAGGTTCCTAGTGTGTTCATTTGATTGTTTTGAGTTTTTCATGGTGTTTTAAGTGAAACTAAGCATGTACAGAGGTAAATAGGTGTAAAGAGGATCCAAATAACTCCTGATTTGTCATTTTTGGTGAAGGTAAGGCATGGCAACAATTGTGGTTTCTCACCTACCCAATGGTGACTTCTGCAGGTTTTGTTGTTGGAAACCTATTGCGTATAGCGTGGAGACCCCTAATATCAAGTTTCATGTCATTTGGAGTTCATTTGACACCTCTACGACCATTAGAGTGAGAGATAGACCGCCTTAGGGAGGTCACCTAAGAAAAATGTGACATATTACGTATGTTCAGTAGAAGGGTATTTACAGAAGGATACTATGTTTTCAAATTTTAAATAAACTTACAAATTTTAAAGGAAAAGGATAAATTATATTCCTTAAAAAATTCACAAATAAGGGGTTTTACAAACATTTCTTGAATGCATGTGAGAACAAATCTGTGCTATTGTCAGCCATGGAAAATATCTACACTTGATGTGAAAACTGCCCAAAATGAGGAGAAACTGAGTGAGACTAACTAGCACATGCTATACAGCACAACCCGTAGTAGACTATATAGGACCTGTTATGCAGAAAACGGCACTGACATAAATTCTGCACTAAATGACAAAATTGCCTGTGAAGACTTGTCTGTAGTGGAAACGGAGGCCGAAATGAGCCTGAATCAAAAATCTGAGCAGACGTCAACCTACAAATGCTCACCAAAGCTCACGGCAATTGAAGAAAGTGAGCAGGCGTGTGCTAGAGCTACTGGTGACTAAGTTGGGAGAGGACGACACCTGCTCTGATACCAACTATTGGAATTAGGGTTGCAAAGAAATGCACACAGATTGGAGAAGACGAAGGAAGCTCAAGACACACAATAGAGAGTGTGTTACTTAGTGTGCAATGGAAAGATAGATCTCCCTAGAGTGATGGGCATATATACAATGCACGGGGAAAAAAACCTCCTAAAGAGGGAAAAAATGCCCCAGTGGTCCTAGTGTGTTCACCCACATCACTACCACATGTATATGGTAATAGAAAGCTTATGCATGCCAAAAGTCAAAAGCTTTGAGATACTTTATCGATCCTATCGGTCCTTCCCAAAAGGTGTTTCTTACATGCCTTTCATGGCTAGTTCATGTGGCCTTGAGGGATTTCCACCCTCGCATGGCCTTGCGTTCACCGTGCTTAAACTCGTGCTTAAATTTGGCAGCAATTTAAAATCCATGAAATTTGATGTAGCCAAAAATGTTTCTTGCCAACAATTTATGCAATTTTCTGTAGCTCTAAGTACATGGTTGGTAATTGTCAATGCCTGATCATAGCCAATGTTGAGTCGCACTATAGCTTCCTTGTTTTACACAATTCCTACACGGGGCTGATCCCTTAGCAAGGTAAGGGTGCCCATCCTTTTTTCTAAAAAGATAAAATGTGAACACAAGCTTGGTGGAGACATAGCGAGCTGCAGATCAACGGTGTTGAGGGGGAAAGAAAAACTTTGCTATAGCCACTGTGGACTTTGCACAATTTCATGAAATTAAACTTACTGGGATTTGCATGGCGCTTCTTCTTTATGCCGGCCATGCACAAAACAATATAGGTTGTCATAAAATCTAATATCTAACCAACTTAAATGATTTTCTCATATTAAACTGATCATTTAATGTGGAAGAATAAATGGGAACAAGGGTTAGAATATAGACATGTGTTTATGGATCTGTCTCAACACGGGGCCAAAGTTAAAAGGGGTCCAAATGAGAGATGGTATGTTAAAGAGCAATGCTACCTAATGGATCTTAAAGACCGTAGGGTTAGCTTCATTAAAGACCTCCAAAAGATAGTGTTCACAAGTCCTACCCAAGCATGAGGTGCTTGTTGGCTTGCTAAGTGTTAGTGGGAACTTTACCCAAAACCTTGAGGTGTTTCTCACATGCTTAAATGACTAAATTTCTTGAATAATTCAATTCAAAGATAACTCTCAAGATCCATGAAAGTTTCCTTGCTTGATTGACTAAGTCCTTGAAGTATTCCATTCAACCAAATGACTTAATAAGCATAAAAGACACATGTTCAAATGATCCTCCACATGTGGCCCTCATGATGTGTTTGAATGCTATTGGATAGGGTTTCAAGGGGTCCAATGAGAATTTAGATACATAAAAATAAATAATTAAGTTCTTTCGCTAAAAGAGGAAAAAGAGGACACATGTCCAAATGAAACTATAAATTAATACGAGAGAGAGAAAGAGAGAGAGAGAGACAGAGAGAGAGAGAGAGAGAGAGAGAGAGAGAGAGAGAGAGAGAGAGAGAGAGAGAGGTGGACCAAGCATGAGAGGGGAGGTATACTCTCCCACACACACACACACACACACACACACACACACACACACACACACACACACACATTCTCTCATTGTGTGGAGTGCAAAATGCAAGAGCTCCATCTCCTTCTTCAAGTTTGCTGAGAAGTGGAGAGCCTACACTAACACTCTTGACTATCGAATGAAAATCCAACCAAGAGCCATGCTTCAATACTTAAGCTTGCCATCTTCTTCATCTTCATTACTATGCTATTATGCTATGCCAAGCAATAAAAGTGATTATAAGTGAGGCATTATTTCTTTCTCCTATGGAATGTTTCTTCTTCCTCTTTCTACCCTTATTTCCTGCTAGAAGCTTTCCATCTTCATAGCATCAGCAACTTGGTCACAAGGAACACAAAGATTTTATTGTAACAAAGTCTCTCTTGATGGGGAAATATATAAAGTCTCCGTTTTCCCATTTGGTGATGGCATGGAACCTTGACAAGCGATCTAGAGAGTGAGAGATCCTCAACCCGCTGACACCAAAGTCGAGATGGGATCCTTGGCAAGTCTCTAGGCCAATTAAAAGTCAGAGTCTCTCAGTAAGAAGGTTCCATGGAATATACCTTTTACCAGTGACAATGGCTTGGGTCTATAGCCCTAGAAGAAGACCTAGTCCTATCTCATAGTGGAAACGGGACAACATCTTAAAAATATAAAATTATTTTGGCCCTAGAACTTCCACAAATATGGCTAAAGGTATCCTCAACAAAAGTTTTTTCCCCTAACAGATGTGAGGGCACAACCGACTTGTGGAATCCTCTTCCAAGTGAAGAAGTTCTATAAACGTTTGTAGTGCACAAGAATGGATAGTTACCTGACCAATCAGGTCCACCCGTCCATGATTGACAACCTTAGTCAATCCCCACTTACCACCCCACACTCACACATGATTCTTTTGTTTTCTAATCACTATCACATTGTTTTAACATTCAAAATAATGGTTTCTTTTCACTTTCCTTCATAATGATTTCTTCAATCAAGTATAAAAGACATCATTGAAAAGCATTCTTTTGCAAACAGACTTCTTTAAACATAAGACATGGTACTGTCAATCAAAAACATCGACCATAATAACCATGACCAATACTCTTCTTGTCTCAAGACAGCCTAAGGATTAAAAAATGGCACCCATTTCTTATTCATAATCCACGGTTGAAACCCATCACCCAAATTTCAGTGTACCCATACACCAAACCAGTTGTCCATACAACCGGGCGGCTCTCCTAGGATAAAAAATGGTATCCTAACTTATGTAGAAATATCAAGACATGAGACAAAGTAGAAACTCATTGTTCATGGGGGTAACCGACTTATCCATGACTAGAAATCCATCATTATTCATCAAAATATACCAAGGAATCGGAGGTGTCTGGAGGAAAGCTGTCTTAAAAATGATCAATCATATCTTTCCTAAATCAACTGGCCTTAACCCAAACAATTCTTTCCTACTTTACAAAAAAGTGCACGTTGGTTTCTTTGAAGATGTCTTCTGTTTATCAACCAAATTTCACCTTTCCTAAATCCTTACACCCTCTTTTACGCATGCAATATTAATACTTAAGAAGAAATTGAATTATCCATCTTAAATTATAATGAAGACCCATCGGAGACTGGTCGGGCATTTGGGGCAGTGCTGAGACCTGAATGCTTTCCTCTGTAGGCCTACTACTAGGCTCGGCCTCGTAGTTGTATGACACTCTAGCCCTTTTGGGAACATTTCCCTCCTCATCAGATTAAGGGTTTACTCGGGTCCTTTTTGGTGCTATGACTTGTATCCTTATAAAAAGGAAGCCTATTTATTAAATAAATTCTTACCATTCTATAACGTATTTCTATTTCTTATCTTATAATCGCTTAGATCTTGGAGTAGTTTAGTTGTTTACAAAAGATTCCTTGGTTTTTAATGTCTTTTTCTTGATTCTTTATACTTAGTATTGACTAGGGAATTCTGTGATTACCTTTGCTAACTTCCCTATTGATGTTTTCTTCAAATTGTACTAGAAAACAAAAGATTCTTGGTAAAAGATTTTTCTAATCACTCATATAGCTAATACATTTTTATCCTAGATTCATTTTGTGTATTTCGGGCCTCCCTAATTAGTTTATAATGTTTTGCACCTTTTTTCTAATATTTCCTTCTTTATTAAGCCTAAAATTTGCTTATTTTTGGCTTAATATTTATTAGATTCATTATCTCCTATAGATTGAATTTCATCAGCTTCCTATCAGCGGTTTATACTTCTCGTAATTTTCTTAGAAACTTTTAACCATAATTTCTATTTATCCTATTTAAATTTTAGCTACAAATAGAGTTTTTGATCTATTATAATTACTTAAATTGATTAACTGTTTATGGTATAATTATTGCAACTTAATAATGATTATTATTAACTTTGATAATTACCTTGTAATTATCTAAGCTAATTAACTAATTTTGTCCTTTCATTTACAACTAAATTCATACAATTTTTTCTTAAATAAAATGTCAAAACTAATTTTTGGGTCATGAGATATTTATCGTGACTTACTAATGATGTAAACTAACCCTGATAATTACCTTTTGATTATCTAAAACAATTAACTAATTTTTCCCTTTAATTTACAACTTAAAGTAGTCAATATTAGCCTAAGTAAATAGCTAAACTAATTTTAGATTAATGATCTAATTATCACAACTATCTAATGATGTTTCCTAATTGTGATAATTACCTTGTAATTATCCAAGTTAGTTAACTAATTTTCCCTTTTAATTTATAACTAAAATTAGTCAATTTTAGCTTAATCAAATATCTTAACTAGTTTTCTATAAATAAGGTAATTATCATGGTACTTAATGATGTTTTCATACTCAAATACCTTGTAATTATCCAAATCAGTAAAATAATGTTTTCCTTTAATTTAAAGCTAAAATCAATCAATTTTAGGCTTATTAAATAATTAATTTTTTGTTTTGCTAATGAGATATTTACCCCATGTTCTTAACAATGTTATTTAGCTCTAATAATTATCTTCTATTTTATTAAGTTGGTGTAGTAAGTTTTCCATTAGTTTTACTAACAAAAATTAATAAAGAACTATGATATAATTTGCCTAGATTTCTAATAATACAATTAAGCTTTGATAATTATCTTAGAGTTAACTAAACTTTTCTAATATAATTCTCATTAATTAAGGCAAAACTAATGAATTTCAACTCTAATTACGGTCGATAATTAAGTAGATTATTAATCTTAATTAAGATTAAGTAATCAAAAGTTTAATAATATATAAAAAATGATTGATAATAGAGGATGGTCTAATCTTTTTTAATTAATAGGCTAAATTGAAAATTTAGACCTAAATTAATATAAATTACTAATTACCTGAGATTAGCATTGATTACCTTGCTTCACTTAGAGTTTTGCTCTCTTAGTGATTTTTGTGAAGTATCTCTCTCGCACGAGAGTTTTTTGGCCAAGACTGCGAGTTTGTTTCCAATTTGTGAAGCATAGGGTCTTATTTATAGCTTTTTCTGGCACTCACAGGCTCTCACATGTTGAATCTGGCAGCTGCTTATAATTGAAGCAGCCCTCAGGCTCAAGATGGTGCCTTGTACTGCTAAATCAATCTCTAGAAAATTAGGGATAGCCCTCCCCAACACCTGTCTGGTTTAAAAATCAAATTTGGTAATTTTTAGTGCTATTTTCTACTATATTGATAAATATATGGGAAAATATCTAAGGGTTATAATAAAAATTCCTAAGCTTTAATGATTACTTAAAACCATTCAATTATTTTTGCAAATTAAAGTGGTAGTAAAACTTCCAAAGGGAATAACGGCCAGATTTTATCCGAATTTAGTAATGAGAGTTCTTAGCTATAGGTTTGTCGTGCTTAAGATTCTAAAAATACCAATTTTATCTGCTTTTGAGATAGTGGTTTACCAGTTTGTACGTCAAATACTCTCCATTAAAGATTAGGGTTCATTCCTTGCTGTTGAAAAGGTTGAACTTTTACATACAGAACAAAGACCCATGCCAAGGTTCAAGAGAAGAGAGAGAGAGAGAGAGAGAGAGAGAGAGAGAGAGAGAGAGAGAGAGAGAGAGAGAGAGAGAGAGAGAGAGAACATGCTTCTTTCTTGCTTCTCCATGTCCCTTCTCCCTTGAGCTGTGATACCAATCTAAGACCATAGGGACTCAATACAACTTATCATTTGATCGTAGCACTCAACCTCGTGCAGTCCAACAACAACCACCTCTCACGACAAGGGGTATCACCATTTAAGAGTAAAGAAGTGGTGAAAAGCAGACCCACCAAAAATATCACACCCTAACTATGTTGCTCCTCAAAGCTTGTAACAAGCGTACATAACGAACATCCATTACTAAACAAGAGAAAATATTGGGGCCACACTTGGTTTTGGGCAAAAAAATAACCCTTATTCCTCCTTTTCCTAAAACACAATCCTTCTTTTACACTTTCCTTGTAGGGAAAATCAATTTCCTTTTTTCTCCACTTTCCTTGAGGGCAAGACCAAGGACCTTTTGCTTTGCGAGAGGAAGGACTATGTGGAGGGGTGAAAACTATTTGGCTAAATCCCAAATGATAATGACTCTCTATTTAAGGTGTTTGCTTCACTCAAGATAATGATCCTCTTGATATGTTGATATGAGTTTGAGTCTTTTCTCTTGTTTCTTTAAAAAGGAAGCATGATAGCATGAAAACAATATCTTCAGAGATTATCCTCTTGGTTCAAATTGATGATTAGGTTTAGATGGCTCTATAAGAGTTGATTAACTTTTGAAAATAAATTCAGTGCATTAAGAAGAGAATGGGGTATGACAAAAGGACATTGGCTTAAGAAGGATCCACAACCCTTGAAGTAGGGTAGCGATGGCGGGAGCAGGGTAGTGGGGTGCAGACTGCATTAGCACACGTTTTTCTCTGCATGTGAGTAGGACGTCTTCGAGAGCTTGGTTTGTCCACCTTAGGAGGTCCTTCCCTTATGCGTAGGCCATTGGATCTCAGACCAGGATCTCAGACCAGCGATATTGTCATTCTTGACCAATAGTGCATTGAGCTTGCAACACTATTTGTGCTCAATTTTTTCTTTCTGAAGGTTGCTTCATCCGACATGTGGGATTTTTCCCTGGCGGGACTGCACTTAGGAGTGAGGGGAGGAGAGGGAGTGTGGGTGGGTTTTGTGCTTTGAGTCAGGGTGGCATGCTCAATTTCCACCCTCTGGACGTCCCCCTTCCCGCTTGGAGGCAACACTCTTTCGCCTACCTATTGTCAAACCTTCAGGATTGGATTGAGATCCATCTGACTTTGGATCATGATCGGTTGATCAACCCTTTGGAAAGATGTGGCAGATATACTCCAATCGCAATCGGCTGACCCTGTGGAAGTTAGTGGCAGGCATACCCGGATCATGATGTCGGGGGATTTGTGTTCGAAAGGTGAGTTGGGAAGGCGCAGGAACTTTGGCTGTGAGAGGTGTGAGGAAGAGAGTTGCAGCAAACACAATTAACATAGACAATGCTTAAAATTAACAGCTTGAACAAGATTCTGAAGCTTGATTACCCAAAGTGGAAAATTAACAATACCGGTTCTTAAATTAAATGTTAATTGTGGAGTTTAGGCTCCTTACATTGGTTTAATGTGCCTTAATTGGCCTGCCAAGCTTGCCTTGATAATATTCCTCTGCTTCCTTCTTCCTCTGCTGCTTTAAGATAGAGAGAGAGAGAGAGAGAGAGAGAGAGAGAGAGAGAGAGAGAGAGAGAGAGAGAGAGAGAGATTTTATTATCGTCCTCGGAGGTCAAATATGACCTATGGGACCAAAGTTACATGTGATGTAGTATGTGTACGGCTGATGAGTGACTCTCAATGCTCCAAAATTGTAGTGATGAAAGTCGCAATGGAGAGCCCACACTTTGGCTGGGAGAGGAAAGTGTGTAGGTCTAAGTTATGGCTGAAAATGTGAGAGAAGCAAGTTCGGATGTGATCAAAAGCTGAGCACTCTAGTAGTGTGTGGTACTCAGACTCTCGAACTTGTAGTGAGCATAATGTGCACAATCGATTTGACTCTTCTCCATTGCCCCAACGCCCTATCTCGCATCGAAGGAAATGGGAGCTGAGCCGAATTGCTGCGATAGCGCGTATCGTGGACAAGGGAATAGGCTCAAGCATGTAAGTGTGAGTACGGTTTCCTCTCTTAGCGAAGAACATGGTTTTGTAGTTGGGGGCAATATAGGTGGTGTAATGTATGAAGCGTGACCCACCGGATTTCTCCCAAGCCGTAATACATTGGCGTTGTAGAAAAGCTTCATTCACTTGAGAGTCAATTGAAGCATCATGTAGCAAGTGTAATGCATCCCATCTCCCAAACCACTTCTTTATGTCTTGCATCCATCCCGTGCTCAAGATCTTGCTTTTATGCGTCTTTTGAACTTTTTTGCTTGCTTCCCATGCAATTGTAGGAAGTCAATGTGAGGGGTTTTGACGCATCTTTATCATGTACTCCACAACCCTTTCCATGCCCATAACCTCAATTGGAAGAGATCCCGACTCAAGAAGTAGGAGCATATATGGTGTTTGTGTCTTAACTTGGAGAAAGTTTGTAAGAAAACGCTTTTGGACATTCTCAAACTCTTTCCAAGTAGACTTTGAGATGCTCCCACCCCACACTTCAACTCCATAAAGAAGAACCGGTGTCACCAATGCATCAAAAAGATACTTCTTGAGAACCCAACACTTGATGTTTCCCGCATTACACATGTTCTCAAATGCATAATATGCTCTCTTTCCCGCTTCCAAACGATGCATAGCACATTCATGCCACTTGTGATTGGATGGAACCTCAAGGCCAAGGTACTTAAAGCTCTCAACAACTTCAAGTGTCTCGTTGTTGTACACAATGCATGGCTTCTCCTTATGGTTGGTTTTCACAAGCATAACCTTAGTTTTGGATTCATTTACAATCAGCCCACTATGCAAGCAAAAGTTCTCAAGGACAACCATAAGCTTTTGTGCATCTTCTAAAGTGTGTGCTAGAAGCACTACATCATCCGCATACAACAAAAGCATGATTACCGCATTGCAAATAGTGACCTCTTCAATGCCTTCTTCTTGCATAAAGTCAAGTACCATGTTCCAATTGATCGATGCATAGACCAAAGAGAGTTGGTGACAATGGACATCCTTGTTTAACCCCAATAGTGCTTACAAAAATTTCTGAAATTTCTCTTCCCTTGCGCAATTGACAAATCACCTTCTCATAGATTCGAGAAACCGCAAGCATAAACTCACTTGGCACTTGGAGTTCTTCCATCCTTCTCCACAAATTGTTACGTGGAATCATATCAAAGGCTTTCTTAAAGTCCACAAAACAACAATACAATCGCTTTCCTTTCAACCGACTTTCCTCCATGAGAACACGAAGAGTGACAAGATGATCAATGGTGCTATGGCATCGACGAAAACCCGCTTGTCCCTTTGCACGCTTGTCATTCTCTTCAGCCCAATCACTCAATTTCATCTCCATTATGCACCCAAATAACTTTGCCATAAGAGACCCAATCATTATAGTCCGGTAGTTGCTTACATTCTTTACATCCCCTCCTTTATGCAAAGGCTTAACCCAATTAGTACTCCAATCATAAGGCATACCATGTTGAAGTGCAAGGTTGAACATATCACACATCCACTCATGGGTAAAATCTCCCGTCCATTTGATCATCTCCGGCTTGATCCCTTGAAGATCTCCCGCTTTGCGAGTGGCCAACTTTTCAAGCCCACCGCATACATCCTCAATAGTAAAAAAAGACTGCATACATGGGAGTGAACCATAAAATGGCATTTTTTCACTATTTTCTTGCTCATATAATTGCCTACAATGTGTGTACATATCCACTAGACTCAAGTTACCAAAATTTTCAACCCGCTTGCCTCTCAAGTTTCTCCAAAATCTTCCACATGCATGTGCCTTTTCTTGGACTTGAAATTCTTGTTGCTTTACTTCCCATCTTCTTCTCTTCTTTTGAATCAATGCCTTGTATGTATGCAAATGACTTTGATAGTTGTCTTTGTCCATAGTTGCATCAAGCTTTATCAAGGACTTTCGAGCATCTTGACATTCTTTATTAAACCACCTTTTGCGTGATCTATCTTTGTTGATACCATGGAGATGCTTTATGGCAAAGCATTCTTCCGCACAAGAACAAATAGCTTTCTTGAAAGCTTCCCATTTAGTTTCCAATGGTGCATCACATTGAAGCTTTGTCATCCATAATTTTTGCTCAACCATTTCAATGTACATTGGTGCCCGTTTGAAATCCATACATAGTGATAACTTCTCTTTCCTTTGGCTGAGATTATCATGCTTAGTTGCTTCTCCACATGAAAGGTCGATACATAAGGTGCGATGGTCGGATTCCGGGGTCCATTGACCAAACATAAAACTCTTTATGCGATACATGATGGCTTCAGAGAGTAGCATATAGTCAATCACACTATCCCCATTATGTCTTCTACATGTAAATCCATTGGTTCCACTCCACAAAGATACACCATTGGCAATGAGCATACCCGTGCTATTACACATGTGTAAAAGTAACTTTCCATAGTGATCGGGCTCTTTCTCATCCATTGAAGTACGATCATACAAGTGAACTTCCTCCAACTCCCTTGAAATGTATGGCATATCAAATTGTTGAGTATCATGTTGCAATGTTTTTGTGCGAGCATTCATATCCCCAAATACAATAACATCACCTTCACCTTTGAAATAAGCAATGTCCTCTTCCAAATCAGAAAATGGTTGATCTCTATCCATGCAAGCATAAAAGGGAGAATCATGATGAGGAATGTAGCAATCGGCTACAAAAATGGGTGCTGTTTTTGGTGTCATAATTTTCAGCCATACATAACGTTTGTACTTGTCATCTTTCACAATTGATACAAAATCTTCCAATCCTTTCTTAACCATACATGCTAACCCTCCTTGTCCTCTTCGTTGCTTGAGATTCTTTGACCACATCAATGAATGTACATTGTAATCCTCCAAGCCGTTAATCCTTTGTGTATCATGCTCCCAAGTTTCAACAAGAAGTACAACATCGGCTTTGCTTGTTAGTTCATCAATGCCAACCCCCGCATTCCATGGGTATCCATTACAATTCCAAAAGCATATTTTCAATTGTAACTCGGTCTCATAGGTCACGCATCCCTATTTGCTTGAGAGACTTGCCTCCTCCTTGGGCACATTTTCTTCATGAGAGATTTCCTTGTTTTTATTATTCCTTTCCTCATATGCCTTGCGACGCATATTTTGTTGCTTAATAGTGCGATCTTCACATACAAAACATTTTGTATTCCTCAAATAGATCCAACTATTATCAAGGATAATCTTTCGCTTGGTCTCATCCGGCATGGTGCATACAATTGGCCGTTCTCCCGAGCGAGGAGCTCCTTGCTTCCCCACTCTATGTGCTCCATAGACCATAACTCCGGACATGCCAAAGTGGGTTTTGAAGAAATCTTCAATAACAATGGCAAGAGAAGGAGGTGTCTCTAACTTCTCTTCGGGAATTCCACAAATAACAATGTTTTTGGAACGTCGCTCCCGTTCCTTCAACTCCTCCACATCTACATTCTCAACATTCTTTGTTTGAACCATAGCTTGCATGAGTGAGGAATTAGAAACCACATTGCTACCACATACATCAGTCCAAGACTTGTTTGTGCATACATTTTTCATGTCGCATACATCCCGGCTCATAGTGTCAAATTTCTCCTCTTTCAATACATGGTCATGCTCTACTTTGCTCATCCGCTCCTTCAAAGCATTCAAGTCCACAAGAGAGCGTTTACATTCCTTGACTTCTTCTTCAAGCTGCATCAAACATGTTGTTTGCATCTCAAGTGTCCTCTTGAGATTCTCATTCTCAACCACAAGTACCCTTAGTGTGCCATTCTCCATTGCAAGTGCTCGTAAGTCTTCGCCTTGTTTGTTTACGGTCTCTTGCAATGATACCAAGTACGCCATGATCATGGTTTCCGATATCGTTGGTTGGGTGGTTGTGTTGCTATCTCCATACTTAGGAGATTTTGGATCATTTTCCACAATGGTTGTGGACCTTGTTGAAGAAGAAGAACCCTTGCGAGTGCCGGAAGACATTGTATGTAAAATAGGAGATGAGAATCAATTTTGTTGAACCTGTTCACTTCGGAAATGCTGCTACAGAAACGCCTTCCATAACTCTGAAAATTTTTGTCTTTACATCAATGCGTAGAGGACTTCGTGCTCTTCGATTGAGGCTATAGATCACCCAAATCGGAGTTCGGATGAAGAAGTTATGATCAAAAGAGTGGACTGCTGTCTACTAGGTCAAAAAACGGCTGCACTGAGAGAGAGAGAGAGAGAGAGAGAGAGAGAGAGAGAGAGAGAGAGAGAGAGAGAGAGAAATCGTAGGAAAATGATTAATTATGGATTATGGAAGAGATTACGGCTTCGGTTATGGCTTCAATCTGATCAAGCTAATAATATTGGGCTTAACACTATATACTTCTTAGATTTCAAGCTTTTGGCAAAGAGGGTGGTGTTTAAGTCGGCTATGGAAGGTAGGATTAGAGTGGGCTATGGAGGCTTTGATTAGAGTGGCTATGAAAGATTTGATTAGAGTGGATATGGAAGCTTGGATTAGGATTAAAATGCCCAAAGCTTATGGCTTCCCCCCCAATACAACAGAGTATAAAAACTTAAATATCTCCTAATCAGTGTAGAATTAACCCTTGTGCATGAGATGCAAAAATGCTTAGACTTGCTTAAATTTCCCAAGGCTCGATTAAGGCACACAACGGGCAAGAATCCTACGGGACACCAAAAGTACTATGCTAAGTTAGCAAAAAGGTACTATGGTCCCTTCCAGATTCTTAGACCAATCAATGAGATGGCCTATCAAATCAAGTTGCCCAGTCATTGGCTCATACACAATGCTTTTCATGTTAGCCTACTAAAGCCTTACAAAGGAGATCCACCTCAAGAACCAACTATTGAAGACCCACCAGAGATGGAGGACCAAGAAGAGGTGCTGCAGCCCGAGTCCATTCTCTGACATGAAGAGAAGGTATTGAGAGGCAGTAAGATTATCCGATGGTACCTTATTAAGAACTATCCTTTTGAAGATGCTAGATGGATGCAAGGCATACAATTAAAGGATAACCTAGACCTTGTCAATGCTTACAATGCTTCCCCAGAGTAAGAAAATGTACAAATGTTTAAAATGGACAAAGTTTTTGTCTTATGAGACTCTCTTTTTTTTCTTTATTGTGCACAAATGTTAAGTAGTATGCATGCTTAGGATCAAGTTTGCGGAGACAACGTCTCCCAAACACCAAGTAGAGCTTGTCACTCTACTATGGAAGATTGATATGACTAATGCACAGAAATGCGGCTGCTTAGGCTCTCAAGCACCAAATGGATTAGTCATCCATTTTGGAACGATGTCGTAGGGTAAGATAGGGATTCTCTACCCGCTAGAACAAGGAATAATGACTAGGATTTATCTTCTCTATCCCATAGTCAAGGACGACTAAGATTTCCACAGAGAGGTAATATCATAATAACTAATATCTAATTCTCCTAAATGATTTTCTCATGTTAAATTGATCATTTAATATCGGGAAGTACCAGGGGAGAAAAAGCTAGAATATTGGTTAGGCTGGTAGACCGGTTATAGTAGTGATCCAAAGGAGGGAAAATAGGGATCCAAAGGGGGGGCCATCTACAAAAGAGCAATGTGCAACAATGGGATTCAAAGACCCTAAGGTTCATCCCATTAAGACTTCCAAAATGCTAAGGTTCCAAATTTCAATGTAAAGTCCAATGGTCAAACCTTAGGGAAATTGGATGTCTTTGTGAAGACCTAAAAGTCTTTGCAAATCCCTAGATGGGAGGGGGTGAGCCCTTTTTGTAGGGGATGAGAGAGAAACACAAACACACTCTTGCAAGCCCCTTTACACAAAGGGCATAGTGGACACATGTCAGCTCCTTAGCCTAGATGCCCCCAAGGTGCATTCAAATCCTATTGGATGGCCGTAGAGGTAGACCAATCAAAATAAGGCTAGAGTAAATCTAACTTAATTCATTTAAAAGAACCAATAAGAATTAATCTCTCTAGAAGACTATTGGAAAGTCTCCCAAGGGGTCGAATGAGCATTCAACAACCCAATGGCTTGCCTGATTCCTATTTCCCAGAAGACAGAGAGGTCCAATGAGAGTTTAATTTCATTAATTAAATACCAAAAGCTCTCACAAAAGGGGAAAGGGGGACATACGTCAAAAGGCTTTCCTGATTCCTATTTGCCAGAAGACAGAGAGGTCCAATGAGAGTTTAATTTCATTAATTAAATACCTAAATCTCTCACAAAAGGGGAAAGGGGGACACATGTCAAAAGGCTATCACTAATGCTTCTCAATTATCATTGGCTAAGCTTTCCACGGTCCAATGTGTATCAGCAAGAGTAAAATGCAAGAGGGGTCGACCAAGAGAGAGATGGAGCTGATTTTGGCAAGGAATTATCACACACACATACTCACAAAATCTCATGTGTGAAGCAAAGAAGACTCTCTCTCCTTCTCAAGCTTTAATGGAAATATCATCGTCTACTCCAAGCTTGTGAGAAGGGAGGCCTACACCAACAACTCTTGGCTTTGTGATGCAAATCCAACCAAGAGCCAAGCTTCCATGCATGCTCATCTCCTCTACCATGCTAATTATTAAGCTATGATAAGCTTTTATGAGTGATTATGTGAGGAGATATACTTCTTTCTCATAAGAATACTTCTTCTTCCTCTCAATCTACTCTCATACCCTGCTAGCTCTCACCATCTTTGAAGGTGTGTGAGGTCTTGGGTTTGAGACCGTGAGGGAATTGATGTTGGGTTTTAGAAGTGTGTGCATGGTGCTTGAAGCTTCCATCTTCATTGCGCGAACAAGTCATTGAAGGAACACCAAGTATTGTATTGTAAATTGTCTCCTTTGATGGGGGAAACCTATAATACAAGGCCTTTTGGAGGGGGGACTGGCTCCATGTAAATCCGGTCCTCAATTGTTGTCAATAGCTTAATTTCTCTCTCTCTTTGAAGTATTTTTCATGCCTATCTAACTAGGTGTTATGCTTTTTGTTTCTCTCTCCATCCAAGCACTCTTGTTATGCTCAATAAGAATCTATTCTAATAAAACTCTCACTGTGTTCATGCTATTTTCCGCTACACACAAGTTACTAGGCCATTAAATGTTATAATTTCTTATGGTGTGAGATGTGAGATTGGGATCTCTTCCTTCTTTATTTCTTCCATGTGCTAGCTTGTTTTCCTGAGATGTATCTCCGCTTCAAGTTGGGTATTCCATGTGGATCAAGGAGCTATATATACGACTAGATACTTTAATTTCTTATGTATGTGGTTCTTGTTGCTGTCCTTTTTATTGCCTTGCATGCTCCTCTTGTTTGTAGATCCTCTCCATCATATCGATCACATTGTGTTCCTGGAACTTGTCAAGAGATCCCTCCTCCGTAGTATTGGTAGTCTATTGGTGGTCAAGTCTTCCTTTTGTCGTTAATTTTTTGGAGGAGGAACTTTCTTCATGTTTCTCTTGGGTCTTTCTCTGTTTAGACTCCTCCATTTCTGCTTCTGATATCATTGATAAACACATCTTGGAATCCTTTTAAAAAATTAGACAAGTCTAACTCTTCTTGATTCCCATTATTTACATGTGATGAAACATTAGTATCTTTTAGAGACTCTTTGACAAAAATCATGTACGCAAAAACTGAGCTCTTCATTGACTTATCAAAAGCAAGAGGATTTACAAGTGGAATAGTGCGACCACACTCTCTAGCATCTATATACATGTTCTTTCCCCTGTAGGTGAAGTAGATTTTTCTTTCAGGGAACTTCATGTTGGCACCCATGCGATCAAACCATGGTGCCCCTAGGATAACATCCTCATGTTGGAGAGGAGAGATGAAGAAGTCTTCTTTGTCGACATAGCTTTGGACATGAAGCCTCAACTTCCCAATCAAGGGAGTAACGGAAGCTTGTTGTCCCTTAAAAAGCTGCATCAGCCACTACTATATCTCCCATCTCAAAAGCTTGAATGCCCAACTTGGTGGCCAACTCCATTGATATGAAGTTGAGAGTAGAGCCAGGGTCAAACAAGATGAAGGCATCATGCTCTCTTACCTTTCCCCAAGCATAGGAGAGTGATGATCCTTTGCAATGAGCATCATCTTTTGGAGCTTCGATGGTGGAAGCCCTAGGAGTCTCATTGCGAGTATTCTTCTTGGGGCAAGAACGATAGCCATGTCCTTGCTCCCCACACTTGAAACACTTATGGTCCTTGCGAAAAGCTTCAAGCTCTTCAGGAGAGAGTTTGTTTTTACCTTTGTAAACTCCCTTCTCCTTGGACTGATTGTTGTTGTTGGAAGTGACTTGGGAATTATTTTGAGCATTGGTTTTCCCCTTTGCATCATTTTTGTCTTTGTTTTCCATGGGCTTGACATTACGTCTAGCCCCTTGATGGAAATTGATGCGTGAAGCAACCATGGTGTGATGGATTACTTCGGTAATAGTAGCAGGCTGTTGAGAGTTGATGTATTCGTCCATCTCTTTAGGTATTCCAACACAAAGTTGTTGCCTTTGCTCGGCAAAATCTATCTTTTGAAAGACAATAGCCTTGAGATGTAAATCCCAAAACTTGTCTACATATTTGTGGATAGACTCATGGGAGAGGAGCTTCAAGCTGCGCCATTCGGTAAGCACTTTGTCCTTTGCATCGCTTGCAAGGAATTGCTTCATGATGAAAACTCGTAGAGTTTTCCATGTCTTTGGGGCTTCACCATTTCCACGAAGGCTAGCCCACCATTGACGAGCTGATTTTTGGAAGTGCATAGCTACATGGCGTAGCTTGGAGGACTCTGTGAAGCCCTCATCTCCAAAGGCCGCATCAAATTGCTGGATGAAGGCCAACACTTTGTCGGTAGCACCGAAGGTGCCATCATAGGTGAGAAAAGAGATACTCTTTCCTCCCTCATTGAACTTCTTTAGCTTTTGTGACCTTCGCCATGCAGGAAATGATTTGCGATGTCCTCCCCTCTTGTATTCTCTAGGAAAATAGCCATAACTTTTATCAAAAAGGAGGAAGGTGAAGAAGAAGGAGAAGAGGGTGACCTCTTCCTAGCCCTTTTCTTCCTTTGTTTCCTCTCTTGACTTTCAGAGTGATGAGGAGAAGGACTATGTGTTGATCTTTTCCTCTTGGGAGGAGTAGGCGATCGTCTAGACCGCCGTCTTCGTGGAGCCACATCTTCAGAGGAACTTAGACTTTCATTGCTTTCTTGACACGGATTTGATATTTACGTGATTACGTGAAATTTCTTGTGATCACAATGTTTATAATCACATTCACATAATCACAATTAATGTGATCACAAAAAAGACGATAACTGGTGACATGGAAACCCACCAAAACCCCACCAAGGTATGTGTTTGTCTTAACGAGTTTACTAAGAAACTATGTGAGCCTTAAAGGGAGCCCATTAAGAAATGAAAAAATCCATGCGGGTTTATCGAATTGGATGATTTCTATAGGTTAAAGGGAATTCACGTGAATATTTAACATGATCACGCATTTTGAAATGTGACCACTCAACATTAATAACGTGTTCACATGTTAACGTGATCACCTCAATGAAATCCCTGGAACTTCTCGATCCTTCTTTCTTTGATACTACTAAAAGTTGGAAATTTTATTGTACTCAAATCCTCATTATCATAGCCTTGTGGCTTCACAGGCTCTCCCCTTGGCAAATTAGAGATTTTTGCAATCGTATCCAGAGTGATTTCCACTGTCACCTTTTCTCTATCCACTTTGGGAGCATTGTCGTCATTTTTTCTTCATTTATCTTCTAGAGAGTTGTTATCAACTTGTGAGCTTGCCTGTAGTGGGCTCAAACTATTGATAAGAAGTCCTTAACTCTTTGTCTAGAGATTGCTCTGTCAGCATTCTGTGGCATGTAGGCAATAGTGTTGAAATCTTTTGGCATTTGGGGTGCCTCCCATCTCCTCTCCCAAACATCAAGAGAGTGGTACCTAGTGGTCCCTATTGATGTATAGACTCCTTTTATGCTATGCATCATCTTAGAAAATTTGAATTTGATCCCCTTGCCCAATTTTTTCCTATTCCTAAAGGTATTTGACTTGGTTATGGTTTTCTTGATTTTTTGACCAGATTCAACTCTTTACTACTTATTCCTTGGGTCTTTCGTGAGCTTCCCATAGAGAAATTCATGTATGTGGTCTTGAGATTTAGTCGATTTGTGACTTGTTTATTGAAAAACGCACATTTTTCCCTAATTTGAATTTTATGGTAAAATTTACTAAACTTCCAATGGTATTAGCCTCCTTTGGGTACTTCTCAACTTATGGAATCAAAATTCTAGAATTGCGCCTTGGTTTGCCCTGTTTTTGGTTATTTTTTGGCTTTTTGTCTTGGAATGTGCAAGATCTATGCTATCTTTTCCTTTGGGTGGTTATGGAATCAAAATTTTGGAATTGCCCCTTGGTTTGCCTTTTTGGTCATTTTTTGGTTTTTGTCCTGGAATCTGTAAGATATGTGCTATCTTTTATATTGGGTGGTTCATTTGGTGATTTCTAAGCATGAGAAACCTGTTCCTATCTTGGGGAATTTGTGGAAATCACTTGCTTGTGCAAATGGCCTTGGTGGTACCACCCACGATAGTTGCCATTGGTGTAATTTCTTGGGTAGCTTCTTTTTATTCTTGTATACCTGTAGGTGCCCTATTTGATCCATTTAAAGACAAGGTTGTGTTTGAATGGCTTGTTTAACTCTGTGGTGACTTTTTGCTTGCATTTCTGCCAAGTAACTGCTTAAATGGGGAGTTCATGGCATGCATATGGTCTACGAGTCCTTGTGAGAGATGCTGTGACACTTGGATGCAATTTCTGGAGTGGTGGCACCACATCGATAGCTGCAACTTGGTGATTTTTCCTATTGAGACCCTATATCTACTTTTCCTACCCCTTGGTGGTTCTTTTGATCCCTTCCATTCAAGTTTTGATCACTTGTGCAACCCCCATTGTGCATGTTTCTAACTTTGGTTCCTATTTCTTGATTTGTGTTTTTGGTGTGTGGGTTAGTATTTGACATTCACGCACATGTTCTATAAGAAACATAGAGCTCTCTACTCACCATGGGGATGCCTACAGATCCGTGCATATGGACTCTCTGAATGCCGCTCGTACTCGCTCGCTCGCTCTCTCCCGCTGGGTTGCTATGTGAAAATGACTAAGAAATCCCAGTACATTAGTTTATGTTGCTAGTGCTTCTGGATTTTCTTATTCTTTTTGCTCTCATCATTCCTTGTGTATACCTTAGATTTCATAGGGGTCTTCAATTTTGTATTTGGACTTTGTATATCCCAGATGTGCCAAGTTTACCTTTCGGTTCACCGTTATATTTAGGTCGAAATTAGACACCTTCAATTTTCTTCCAAACTTTTTTTGGGAATTCCTTGTGGTATGGTATTCTGTCATTTGGGTTCAGATTTCCCATTGCTTCTTTGGATTTTTCATTAGATTTTTAGACAAAAATTTCCAAAAAGGTACTTAAAAAATTTATGATAAATCTCAAAATTTAGCAAAATAAAGCCAATTTTACCCCAAACTAGGCAAATTATTCCCAATTAAGAAAATAAGCTTTTCTACTATATAAAAAAATATTTAGGCCAGTATTGGTCTATTTTTTGTGCCTTTTCTTGATTTTTGACCAAAGTAGAAAAAACTTACATGTATGGAGTATATACAAGAGTATTGGGTTACCCTTGGCCCTGACATGACGTGATTACCCTTTACATACTTATGGACATTACTTATCATTTGTTGAAAAATAAAATTGCAATAAAGTGCAACAAGGTTTAAACCATTGTAAGACAGTGTGTGATAATAGTTGCGATAGGTTCTGTATGCTTGCCCCCTCCCATGCGTGAGTCCTCCTGGACGAATTGGAAATTATGGTTACAAGGTGGGTGGAACAATATTTCTGGGTTCATATTGCTTCTGTTGGAGTAGTGCATCACGAGCTTTCATAGGCATGTGAAAAAATTCAACGGGACCTGCCGTGTTGATAACTTGATTGGGTTGTTTTGGCCGTCATACTTGTTTTTTTTGCATTTCCTTACCTGACATATGGTTTTGATGTTTGTGGTGTGGTGCTGCCATGGGATCCATATCCAAGGTTTATTTGTGCATGACATAACTCTTTGGCTACCCAGACTTGCTTTGTTGACTTGGTGGATTGTTGAGTTGGTAAGGGTTACTTTGTCTGTTGGTTTGGATTTTTAGAGAGATTCGACATAATGCTCTCAAGATTCCAAATAAGATTTTGTATTTTTTGGGCTTGAACTAAATTTTGTGGTACCCATACATTTATGATAAATGCATCAATAGTCCATATGGGTGTGTGAGATGGTACCTGAGTCTGTGCCGGCTCATGGGTGTGGAGTGATTCTTTTGCATACATCGCATTTTTCCTGACCCATACCTGCATGTTTGGAGTTGGTGCTTGGATATCCATCTTTATCTTTTGTTTTGCGTTTGTCTCATCGGATTTTTGTTGTTTTTTTATGTGGATGAGGCTGATGTCACCTTTATTTGATCAAATAATTAGTTGTGGTAAATCAATCAATATGTCTACCCACAAAGATTTTATGTGGTAGAAGATCATCAAAATAAACACCAATTATTTATATGAAGCCATGGCAAAGGAGATATAGTGTTCAGATAGATTGGAAGTTCGACCTCGTACAAATTCACATTGAAACAAAGAATCAATTGGTTCCATTAATTAGAGTAATAGAAACAGGGATAGAAATGGAACATACGATTGACAAGGGAAAAAGAACCTTGCATACAAAATACATGCAGCAACGGAATCCCAAAGAGTGACCATAAAAACCAGCACTTCATGTGGTCATTATAGCTATGCATCTTGTGTTGTATCGTTTGAAGCTCTGCGTCTTGACTAAGCTATGTATATAATCTGAGGAAAATGACATTTCTTTAGTCTCCTGTATCAAGTAGAGTGGTAGTTTCTACTTGATTATTTTCAATCTTGACCTTGATCCCTCCATCCACTCTATCTTCATCGAATTCATTTATGGAAATAACATTGATTTGCAATGTTCTTCCACGTTGTTGTTGTTGTCATAGAAGCCTTTGTTTATCCATTCATTCTTTAGCTTTTGCTTGTGCTTCTTTAAACAATCCATTTCTTTTCTTTTGTTCATCGTTTTTCTTTATGAATCTGTTGTAGCATCTCTTGAGTTAGTGGCATGTGATACTTCTTGGGCATGCATCCACTAATCTAGTTAGGCATTTCTTCTCCTTCTAATGTCGCAAGCTTCATGGCCCCACTTGGTGACAAATGTTTTATCACAAAGGGTCCCATCCCTCGCTTTTTGAGTTTTTTAGCATGTTGTTTCAGGGTATACACCAAGACGTAGTCCCCTGCTTTGAATTATATTGACTACACATGCTTGTCGCATAACTCTTTTTGGCATCTGTTTTGAGATAGACAGATGCTACCGCTTGAAGACGTATCTCATTTAGCTTTTCTAAATCCTCTAATCTTTACAAAAACTCGTGACCTATCCACTCTAATTGTTTAGCTACTCTCAAAGTTGGGATTAAGAATTCAATGGGTAGGATGACATTCAGACCAAACACCATATTATAAGGTTTTTTTCCAATGGATGTCTTATAGGCCACTCTATATGTCCATAGAGAAGACGGTAACTTATGGTCCCAATCCGTTTGTGATTCTATCACAATTCTTGTCAATACCTTGCAAAGTGTCTTATTAGTAGCTTCATGATGTCCATTGGCCTGTGGATGATATGGGGCAAACTTCTTGTGGAATAATCATGAATTTCTCAAGAAGATTTAAATAAATTTTTTTATGAAATGTGTTCCTCTATTAATGAAAATTTTTATGGGCAATCCATATCCTATAAATACATTTTCATATAAAAATTGTGCAGTGGTTCTGACGTCTATTTTTTGTGTGGCCTTTTCTTTTGCCCATTTTGCGAAATAGTTTGTGGCAACAATGATATATTGGGCATGGGATTTGTAAGAGAGTGGTGAGATAGGTCCCACAAAATCTAAGCCCCACTTAGCAAATTCCCTTGCTCCCATCATTCGATGTAGTGGCATCTCATCTCTCTTTATAGATACCTTAGTATGCTAAAAATCATCACATCACTTAACATATTCTTTTGCATCCATATGAAATATAGGCCACCATATCCCAACAGTTAAGAAAACTTTAGATGTCTTGTCTCCTGAGAAATCGCTCCCACTAATTCCTTGGTGTGATTGCTCTAAGATAGGCATATATTCATTCTCTGTTGCACATATCCTGAGTTGGTTATCCTTCCCTCTTTTGTAAAGTTGATTTTCAATTAATGTGAAGTTTCTAGATTCCAATTCAATGGCTCTTTGTATGGCTCATGTTACATTTTAGGGAATGTCCTTATTCTTAGGTAATCAACCATATATTGAATCCATTTAGGTGCAATAGTTATTTGAAACAATGTGGCATATTCCACCAATGGATTGTTCCTACATAGAGAATAATTTAAAACATATATATGTACATCCACATGTATATCAATAAAATACACTCCAAGTTGCATTAGGTATTAATGTGTCTTCTTTTGGGAGCAATGGAAGGCTATGTCTTGTACATGGGCTTCCATGAGATAGAAATCATATTCTTCTAGACCAATGCATAGTCACAATATTACTTTAGAGCCTAGATGGTACACACGTCCTCCTATAAGCTGAAATGTCTCTTCTTGTATAGTCGTTTTTTGCTTATGTATTTGCTCAGTCTTATCAAACTTGTCGCCACTGGTCAAAAGAGTGACTATTTCTTGAGACCATTTAGGAACCATCTCGATGTTGAAGAGATAAGCATCTGATATATCATCACCCACTTCTTCGGGTGCTTCTCTATTGGTTAACCTAGAGAGATAATCTACTTTGAGCTAATTTTTTATTTGGAAAGTCATAAAATATTACATCCTCTATGGTCTCTTCTTGATCACTAGGGTTGTCAGAGCATTTTTTATTTGCATCATTATTAGATTTGAAATGCTCTCAAGAGTTGTAAAACAACTTTACCTCTCCTATTTTGTCTCCTTTTGGGTTCCTCTAAGGTCAGACTCTTACGCTCTTCCTCAACTATATTGACCATGTAATATGGTGTCATATCATAGCCATCCTTGTCACAAAACTTGTTTGTGGGACCATCCATTTCATCACACACATCCAAGGTCCCCATACTAAAGTCTCTAGTGCTTCCTCTTGAAAGGGTCCTGGGATGTAGTCTTTGTTCTCTAAAGCTCTTTTTAGGATACATTTTTTCTGTTTCAAGCTCACACAATTTAAAGATCCGCACATCCATAGTTGTTTGGACCGACCCAACCATGTTGGAAATACACTCTGTAGAATAATTGAAAAGGTGGTATATTTGTACATATGTTTTGCATGGACCTTAAAGCCACTGAGTGAGTCAAAAAAATCCATCAAAGCATTAGAGGAAGTGCTCTTAGACATTGGTTTGCATGGAGGCAATGTCAAAATTGAAGAGGACCCTAAGATGTCTCAATGTCGTTACAAGGTACCAAGCAAAGCATCGATAGCCAAAAGGTTTCTTGGCTTTATCTTTAAAGAGTCTGATAGAGAGGAAAAATGAAACTTGTTCAAGAAATGGAAATAGTTACATAGAGTGATTTAAGACAATGGTAGTGGTGGGGCAATCCAAAATCACAAGGCAAATGTGTGGAAGTCACTTGATAAAATCTTTCACTACGTCGAGAAGAATTCTTGGAACAAAAGTAAGCTCACATCATTTCAAGCAGCCTTCCTGGATTGGAATAAGGCATACCTGGAAGGGTGAGGTGGGAAACATATCACTCATTACATGGTGAGCTAGCTTGTTCCATATGCAAACAACACATTCTCCATAAATCCCTACTTTTCTTGCCATTTTGTTTTATTCCAATGCATCACATATTGTTCAACCATGGTTCATATTTTTTCAAAACATATGGCTTGTTGTCAATATGGTCCACACAAGGCATGGAAAAGACCCACTACATGGCAAGAACAAGTTACTTTAAGCACACAAAAAACGAGGGAGGCAAAGATAGAGCCAATAGCCTATTAGATCTACACCAATGGATTTATAGACGACTTATACATAGACCAAGGCAGAAGAAGCTTCTAAAGAGCTCATAAAGCCATAGGGAAACTCAAATGCGGGGGAAAACCATGCGAGGTGGCAACATCCACGAGTCCGGAGCAGGAGAAGATGGGCTTGATCCCGTCATTATTATTCTCTTTTCTACACTCCCTTCTTCCTCACTTTGTACCTCTGTGACATGCATGACCCTTAGCCGAACTCTTTCCTCTATTGATGACAGCATCCCTGCAAGAACCAAGCGTCTTCTATCCTTGAAAAATAGCCTTTTGTTGTATGGATCAAGGCTCGTTGGATCTTCAAATCCTACTGCCAAGGCATGATCTGTGTACGACATGAAATAGGGGGGCATGAGTGCTTGGTACCCATATCTGATGCCAAAAATGCATAGAGCAAACTATTTCTCTATCAAGATTATCCTTTTTGCATTCAGTGGCACGAGATACCCACCACACAATCTTGTAATAAATTTCATTGCAAACAAAGGTAACTTTGCATTATCCTCAGAGTATTCCTTGTGGTATATTATGATCTACAAAAAAATATCAAAACATTCATGGGTTATTATTGATCTGCGTACAGTAGTGTCAAGTACTTGAATTGTTTCTACAAAACTTTTTGTGGTTAAAATGCCCGATGTAGTGAGACAATGCCGCATCCTTGCCTTGCACTCCAGTGGAAAGTCCTTGCCTTCAGCCTCCTACTCTTCTAAGGAAACTATCGTCATACACAAGTACCTATCAACAATCATATTTATCTTAATATTCCATCATTGGGACATGTTCAAAACCATCTGCATGCCTTAAAGAAATTACCATCTAATTGTCCTCCATTTCTAGCATGGACCTTCTCCACAAGTGAATTGAGTGGCTATTCACTAGCTAGGCTAGGGGTGCCACAAGGATTCCCATGTTTTGTAAGCCAAGTTGTCTTGTGTTTGATTCAAAATCCTCCTCTATTGGCAATTTGGCTTCTCCAAAATTTGCTTCATTGAATATATCTTTGACCAGTTGACCCCTTGAAGTGAGCTGTGTGTCGTGGATATATATGTTAGCAAGGAGATGTTTGTCCACTACATCCTCCATAAATCCCATGTCTATCTCACAAAAAAATTCAATTGCAGCTAAGAAATAGTCCTCTTGTATATTCAGCTCATGCATAATATTTGTGAGGAGAATGTAGTGAATGTTGTTGGCCATAGGAAAATTGGGAGCGCAATTTTGAGGCAAAGACCCTTCCTCATTCGGGCTTTCTTTCTTGATTCCAAGTGCTGGAGAAGCAAGAGTTAAGCTTGCATCAAATGCCTCCTTCAATACCTCTACCCACTCTTCTTTTGGGTCAAACTATAACTCCATGTCCTCTACCTCTTCCTCCAGCGCCAATGGGCAACTAGAAAAATTTGACGATTGGGAAGTATCTGACTCACCATTCGTCAATAGGTACAAGCACACAAATCAATGGTTGAATTCTACTAAAAAAAACTTTTTAGAGTGCCTAGGAAATATTTCTTTGAAAAGCAGTGCATTGGAGGGACAGTTTTCTAGACAGTGATTCAACCTTCTTGCAGCACGCTTCTCACGGTCAAGATCCGTTGGGTGTACAAATCGCATGCCAGCAGTTGTTAGGGAGCTATCACAAATGAATACTTCGTACTATTGCAAATGTGTTTGTAGGTACTCCATTGAGCAATCAAGGATCCAGTGGATACAAAACTTTACGTTAAACATTTTTGATAGCTTTGGTGCATGGTGATGAGCACGAGTGATGTATAGGAACCTGTACAATTTTTCTTCACATGATGGATTCTTCAAGACCTTCTTCTCTTGGTTCCAGCCTAAGAGAATATATCAGTACAATTCACAATATATCCATGTTTACTTGACACAGAGGGTCAGAACCAAGCGAAGGTGGCCCTTGGGAAATTATTAAGGCCCCTATTCACTTGATTCTGACCCGTGCATTGAGAGGCGTAGTCAGAACCATGCAAGAGGCTTAGTTATTCATTTATCAATGACTGATAACGAAGACTCATGTGACCATAGCCTATCTAAGTCCACTCACTCACAATGCACAAATAGAGCATTTAATGAGCAAACTATAGTTGTGGGGTAGGTCCAAAGTAAAGAGGTAGGTAACCCTATATGCGCATGGTCCAAAGTATAGAGGTAGGTAACCCTACCTTCGAGCATCAGTCTACCCCCGACTCGCATTTTGACTCTACCCCCACCCAGCTAAGTCTTCATGAAGTGTGCAAACAATAAAAGAACAACTACTCCCACCCACTTGCCACGTCCTCTTCTTCCTCGCTGTGTTGATGCAAATTTATCTCTACATAGTTCTCAGGTATCCTATCATTCTTTTTTGCAGTTCAAATTTGCAAGGTCAGTACCAAGCAAATAGGGGTGATAGAACTGTGTTTCAAGGTCTGATTTTCTTCGTATTGAGCATATTCTTTGCAATTGTGTTTGCCTCTTGGAACCCTTATGTAAAAGGCACATTCGCTCATAGAATGTGGTTCGTTTTTTGTTGTGCTGTTTGTAGATTTTTATTCTTTTCTGCGGTTCAAATTTTTCAAGGGTAGTACCAAGAAAATAAGGGAGTCGTTATTTTATTTGGTTCTCTAGTTTTCTTGATACTGACCATATTATTTTTAACTGTGTTAAGCGCGTGGATCCCCTATTGTGAAAGTAACATTTTCTCACATAATGTGGTTGTTTTTTTGTTATGCTGTTTGTAGAGATGGCTCATGCAAAGGCCACACCTAAAAGAGTGAAAGGTGAGTCCTTGCATGCTCAAGCAAGAAGACGTAGATACAAGGCGAACAGATGCATCCTGCAAGAGTTGCGTATGATTGAAAGGCACATGCAATTGACCATTCCCAGGCCTCACTTTCAACAAGTGGTGTGAGAGATATGCAAGAATTGGAGAGTGGACATGTGATGGGCCAACAATGCTCTTCTCTTCCTACAAAAGATTGGAGAGGATTACCTCGTTGAATTCTTCAGTGATGGCTACATCCTAGACATACTCCACGGAAGTAGAGCATTGGGTTATACATCAATGGCAAGAGAGAGAACATAGTGAATCTACACAGGCTCAAGATGCATGGGAAGCCATGGACAAAGGCCACGCATTCAAGAGACTTGAAAGGACATCGAAGACCAGTGTCTCCCAAGGGAGAAGAAGCAAGAAGCGGGGGAGAGGGTAGGAGAGCAGTGGTAGCAACATGGGCATGGGGAAAGCGAGCAGTGGTATCAAGAGAGGCATGGGGCAGGAGACGAGTGGTAGCAACATGGGCAGGGGACAATAATCATCCTCCCTTTGTATAAATTTTGAATGAAAAAATACAATGTATAAAGCCTTCAGGCAATACAAAGTTTACGATTTTGAGACAATGTTTGTTTGAGCAACACAAAATGTCTTTGTATTAATCATTTTGGGGTGTACATCTTGGATGGAATGGCAAGAAAACTCATTGCGTGCACACGGTATGTGACCTAGATTTTGATTGAAGCAATCAAGTGAAGTGTATCTGAGAGGAATTCCTTGCACAATGTTGTTTTCTCCTTGCATCTTGGAATTTGAGTTAAATAGAGTGTTAGTAGCTATATCTTTAACGCATTAAAGACAAGTGAAATTTATCCATTTATCTAGTACCTTTCTATTTTTGAGAGTGAATGCATACATCTTTGGCAGCGTGTGGCAGGTCTTCATAGGTAAGATCTACCCTAAGCTATGCAATAGTTTTACTTGACATTGTGTCCATCATGGTAAGTAGGCTCTTTCAAAAGTAGATCTCCATTGCTAAAGGTTTGTTCTCAGAGTTAGACTTTATATCTTGGTCGAGTGGAATAAGCTTCCCACTAAGAAGATGATATCTAAAATAGTAAAATGACACTACGAAATTCTGAGAACTTCTAATGTACTTGCAAATTATGGACTTCTTTTGCAAAATACAGATTTTTCCCTCCGACTAATTCCCATCCCAATTATCATCTAAAAACTCCAAACAACTCTCAGACTTACAAATGAGCATTGTTGTGGTAATTCTTATTTGCTCATCGAAGAAGAAATCTACAAACACTTCAACAAGCATAAATAGAGCGAGCCTAACATCTTTGTAGAAATTGAATACTTCAAGGACTTCTGTATATCCTGAAACAACCTATTCATGAAGATTCACTAATTTGAGATGCTGGCAAAGACCAATCCTTGCTGTCAAATGATGTAAGTGGCAAATGAGTCACAGGATCATAGCAAGACGATATTCGGGGTTCCAAATATGACATATCATAAAAGAATATTCCATTATCTGCAAGCTCCTTGTGCGGTCTTCCTCGGTACATTTGCTCACAATAAATGCATGGAAAGCATGAAAAATCCCAATTATGCTCTCAATTGGTTTATAGTTGTCTTATTCGATGGATAAATAACTGCACTATATCAAACATGATATCAACCATAAACCTTCAAAAATAAACATGCACTAAATGAGATATATGTTCAAAATACCCTACAGCTGGGTCCATGCTGTGGAAAACTAGAAGGAGATGTTTCCAACCTTAAGTCTGCATGTTGGAGGATGTTGTATAAGGACCTCTTTCACCTGCTTGCTTTGTGCACTTTAAACTGTTTAACTTGACCCTTGAAAGCCTCCACAAAATCATTGTGTTGCCTCCTCTTCTCGCTCCTTGTCTGCAATAGTGCCCAATTCTCGATAGTTATTCTAGACAGTATGCTTTGAAAGTGTGACATTGTATATTTCAAGTAACAAATTTTTTTTTCACCTTATTTTCTCAACAAGTTTCTCTCTCAAATGCCAATTTTAACATAACGTTAGCCTCTTTCTCATTGGTCGAGTGCTACTCTCTTTCTATAACTAAAAGGCCCAAAAGTGATTCCAAATTTCTCCTAATGCTATGGTGATCAACTAATCTAAGCATTGGATCTCCGAATCCTCCTCTTTGAGTTGTATTTGGCCTAGGGTATGGTAAGTGTTCCTCCCCTAGGGGTGCTCCTAATCCTTAATTCCTGGCCGGTCTCACCGGTGGTTGTTCCTCTCTTGTACCCCTTTCTCTTCTTTCTCGTTCTAGGTGTGGACCTTCCGTTTCTACAAGATTTTGCATTTTTGTTCTACTCTCATCTTGCTACTGTTGATGCAATGGTGGTGGAAGTGATTCTCCTAGGCTTGGTATGGCTTGATATCCACCTCTGTTTGTGTTATGTTATGGTGTTGCATACAATTTGAGCCATGCTTGAAATGATAGCGGTGTGGCTTGCGGGTTTTGAGGGTTGAGTAGAGGCTGTCCAGTGGCATGCAATGTGGTGTCATGGTCTTCTGAGAATGGATTTGTGGATTTGTTAGGGGCATGTGTGGGATTTTTCTTCTCTTTCAAAGGCTGTGTCAACAATTCTTGTGTTATCACTCTTCCTACATCCCCCGGAAGTATTGGCTCATATTATCATGCGTACTTATCAACAAAAATGATATTGGTTCATGTTGTTGTGTCATAAGAAACACAAGTGCAAGACCTTGTCCATGCTTGATTTATTAGGGTTCCATACATTGGTAGTAAGAGGTGACCCTCCCATCCCCATGCTTGTAGATCCCTACGTTTCCCTGAATGGTAGTCACTCTTACCACTCTCTTGTCATGAATATACAAAGCTCCACGAAGGTTAAGCTTAGGAGGTAGTTCTTAAGTCTCCATGACCATCTTACCTTTTGCCACGTTATCTCCATACCGATTGTAGTTCTTTGGGTCTCTTAGAGGTAATGGTTCCCCTCTTCATCATAGAATCTATCACCATCATTGTATACTCAAATTACTCATTTTATTTGAGCAAACTGTTCTTCAATACAGATGCACTTGCATCCTCAACATTCACATAAACTAGGGCTCCATGGGCATTTGTTCCCTCTAGTAATATTGTGGTGTATTTTGGTGTAATCAAAGGGGTTCGGGAGGTGCTACCTCCTGTGGACCCTTCTTGTTGGAAGCCTCCTAGTTTCATTCAATGATTTGATTTGTCCGAAAAGGTGTCAATATCACTACCCTCCTCTATGATTGGTTCTAAGGAATCTATCCTAGCTTGTTTACACTCTCTTTCATTGATACTAGACTCCCTTGGTTAGTTGTTACTCTACCGTCTCTCAAACGATATCTACCCAATCTCAAATACATGAATAAAGATAGACATGATCTTGCAAAAATCCCAACCTCTTACTTGTGAGGCTAGCTAGCTCCTTTGTGTAGCCTTTTCTCTTGGGTAACCTGGATACCTATGTACACAAGAACAAGCACTTTGCCTCTTGGCCCTTTGAGTTAATAGTCCAATTTTCTCTGCGGAGTCTTCACTGAAATTAAAAGAAATCTAGAATTTTTGAAACTCAGGTCAAAATTTGACAATTCAAGGCCTAACTATATCAAGGTCTTTTGAAGTGATTCTGGAATCTTTTTGGGTCAACTAAGGTATTTCTTAAAACCTTGCAAGATGGCCTACAAGTTGGTATGGTCAAATGATCAATATGGACTAAATGACAATGATCGTGGTGGTTGCGACAGCATTGAGCTTTTTGAACCTAGTCACTTTCTGTTGCTTGGTCTATGTCTAGTGAGTCTTTTAACACTTTTCATGAATTGTTTGAATGCTTTTTGATGGATGTTTGTTCAAATATTAGAACTTGGCTTTTGACATTGAGTTTTTGGGTGATTATAGGGGCTTTTATAGGTCCAAATGAATCATGGAGGGTATATCTTGGATACTTGTACTACTAGGAATCAAATGGAGCCTACTTGGTTCAAAATTGACACAGGTGATAGCAATCATGATGACTGCCACTCGTGTGATTTTTTGAGTTTTGACACTTCTTGCAAATTTTCTATCAGTTGTAGAGTCTTTTGCACCTATAGATCTCCTAAAGTTTTGGCATTTGACCTATCACAAGGTACCTTGTTTCCTCAAGTCTGGTCCACTTAGGCAATTTTGACTGACTCTACCCAATGTTTAAACTTTTTGGACCTGTGGAAAGTGGATTTGGCAAGTACAGGCCTTGGGGATCCTTTTGGTATACTATGGAGATGAAAATATGGCAGGTGGCAACAATTGCGATAGCTTGCAGTGATACATGTTTCCTTTCCAATCACTTCCTCTACGTTCCTTTCCTCAGGGGCTTCTTGATGACACCATGCATCACTTAAAATGACCACTTTTTTACCTCTATCCAAAATTTTAAGTTCAACTTAGCCAATTACTACTGAACCTGTTGTAACTTACAGTTGATGGCTCAAACAACAACCAAAATTTCAAGATATGTCCCCCTAAAATATATGCAAATGCAAAAACAATAATTTATTAATTCACACATCCCATTCTCAAGGTATGCACACTTCTTGCTTGTTCAATCACTTTAGTGTCAAAAGTTGCAATTTGGCATTAAGAAGCAATCTTGGCTAGTCTAAGCAACACCAAAATTTAATTCTAACATAACTACTATTCCTACATCTAACCTAAACAACAAAGTAACAAAATATAAAACAAAACAGAACAAATGAAGTGATAGTGGGGTAAATGATAGCGAAATTTTTAAATCTAGTCCCCACTCAGCACAACCACCTACTAAACACAAATTACAACAAGACTCAAAGCACAGAGCCAATGCACAATGCACTAAAACCAACGAGTAAGGTCATCCTAACCTACAAGGCAACCAAAAGAGAACGCACGGCTCTTCGGTCTACCCAAGAAATCAACAAGACTCACTGACTCTCCTACCTAAAGATAAATGTAATGAAATGTATCACATGGGAACCAGGCAAAGAAAAATATCATAGAGACCTCATACGCTAGTGTAAGTCCTACATCCCTGACAATGACCCCAATGTTGGTGGATTTCTGCCATGATCGAACAAAGTAGCCTAGCCAGAACTCAAACCAACATGAATCTGTCAATCCGAGGACGTAGCCATCCCAACTAGTGCATGAAAACATCGAACGCAATGTCCTAAGGACAATGCATTGAGGAGAAATGTTTCACTCTAAAGTTACGAAGCATCCAAAAGGGAAAATTCCAAAGTCTCTCGTGTAGTCTACTTGGGGGGTTCATGATATTTGCTACTACTGAAGACAAGTTGGATGGGGATAATTACCCTATGTGGGCTTACATGATGCAACATGTTCTTGTGGCAAAGGGCGTCTGGAATATTGTGCAGGGCATTGATGTACGTCATGGTTCTGAGGATGTAGTCAGGATTGAGGATGTTGCAAGTCTTGCTGCAAGAATTGCTGCTAATAGAGTTGTTTTGCCTACGGCAAAACAAGCTCATTGGGATGTAAAGGATGTGTAGGCTCATGCATTGATTGCGTTGTCTGTGAATTACACCATTACCCCTCACATTCGTTCGATGAAATCTACAAAACAGGCTTGGGATATTCTAGTCGGTCTTTATGCAAGCCGCAATGAGGCTAAAATTTCTTTGCTACGTTGTCGTGCTGTGACACGTACATAGTGGGAACGCATGCTACAAGAGTTATCTTGTAATTTTTTAGATACATAATTATCTTTTCTATAATTTACATATGCATATTTAAGTATAATAATAAGCCTTCTATCTCATCCTATTGTTTTTCTCAAGGGTAACCTATTCTTAATTTACCATCAGAAAATACTATGGGAAAAGCATCAATAGCTCCGCCTCTTTAACTTGGGGCAAAAAGCATTGATTCTTTATTTCTACTATCTCATTATCATCTCACACACTAGCTAGATCCTATATCTAGGGTAAACTCCAATATATATATATTCTATGTATTTTTCATATTTTTCTTATATTCTTTTTTAAATAGCTACTAGGCGGGAATCAAATCCTAGTGGGACACTAGGTGGAATGATTTCAAAGATACACTTATTTTAATGCATTATTGTAAGCATGATTACAAAACTTTGTCAAGGAGCAATGTCATGCTTTCATATGACATGAGGTGTCCTTTGGAATTAAATGAAAGTCTAAGCTAAGGGGACCACGGGAAGACTTTTGCTGCCAGAAATGGACTCTATTTTGATGAATTTTTTACACAAGGTTCCAATCTGAATTGGAAAATGATTTAAAAATTAAAATCGTAGCTAATGAGCTGAAGTTTTTGCCCATATTTTTACTTTTTTATTTGGAGCCACGGTTGAGGAGATATGATCAAAATACTGGACCCCAGTCTGGCCACATCATGCAGGGACAGCTCATTTCCAACTTTTCCAATTCCTATTCACACTGGCTCCTCTCTTCTTGTGTAAACCCTTGGGGGCCCCCTTCACCTATAAAAGGGGACCTCTTCTTCCTTGAAAAGGAATTCAAACATTCAAGCTATTGATGAGAAGAATTCTTGAGGGAGTGAGTAGTAATGCCTAATTGTACTTAGCCATTAACATAAGCCCAAGCCTACACTTTCTCCTAGAGGAAGACTAGCCATTCTTGTATGCTATCCTTGGAAGATCAACTCTAATCAAAGAAGGTCTTGCACTTGGCGTATCAATCAAAGTGGAGTTCTCCCCTCTTCTTCTCTCTCCATCAATAATGGTGCCAAAGGGTTTGTCAAGTAAGATGTGTTCTACATTGATGTTTTCTTGATTTCTTGTTGTTTTCTTTTTCATCTCTAATCCAACATATATATATATATATATATATATATATATATATATATATATATATATATATATATATATATATATATATATATATATATATATATATATATATATATATATATATATATATATATCTAATCTCATCTCCTTAACCAAACCTATCTCTCTCACTCTTAGTGATTCATCCTCTCTACAAATTTTAGGTTCTCTTTGCTACAGGTACATTTCTCCCGGTAGTATCCTTATTGCCTACGGGCAAGAATAGGGCTTGGGAGGGAAAATTCTCATCTCTTCACTTCTCTCATATCTACATTTCTCACATACTATCCTAGATGAATAACCCACATGATGATCATTTCTATCGCTTTCACTCTGTACAATCTATTAGAATTAACGTATGGATTAGCCGTAAAATACACTTTCAACAACGTATAGTGTTTCTCTTTGGCCCAGAAAGGCTCAATGAAATAATTCTATCACCGGACCCCATTATACTACCTCTCATAGACTATAACTTTTCTTTTGACGTAAGCGTAGTTATCTTGCTATGAACCAAGAGGTTTTGTACACACAATTAATCCCAATCACTAGACAAAATATATATATTATGGTAAGCACAAAACTACAATTCCAAAGAACAATTCGTAGCCTATTTGGTCAGCAAAGATTGAATGCCATTAACTCATCTATTAACCCTTTCATACTACCCATGATACGATATGACCATAGCCTTGATGTTTTCATCTTTGTGTTATTTTGACATTCTCTTTTGTGTTCTTTCTATGTGTGTGTGAGTGCAAGAGAGAAAGAGTGGGGCTTCTTTGATTGCACTGCTTTCCAAATCCTAGTCTTCATGGCATCTATGGTTTAACTCCTTCATATAGTTTTTTTTGAGTTCTCTCACAAACTCTCACAGCCATAAGCCCGGTGCTTTCCCGGCAAGACCGCAAATTTCTTGACATATTTTTGGTGAACCCGACGTGAACAAGCCGGGGTGAGAGTACATAAAGATGGTGAGGCGGTCCGGGGCGGGCAACAAGAAGAGCAACCTCTAGACACCCTTCAAGGCTCCCGTGCTGCTCAATGGGGCTGGGGCACAACACAACACAAACCAAAACAACAAACCCACAGCCAAATCCCAACTACACAAGGGGCACCACCTAGTTTAAGAGCGAACTAGGACGCAAAAGAGGAGAATCGTTAGAGCAACCCACAAACAAGCAAGGAATTTACACTAACCCTAACACCAATGGAACACTCTCACACACTAAAACACGAGAGAGAGAGAGAGAGAGAGAGAGAGAGAGAGAGAGAGAGAGAGAGAGAGAGAGAGAGAGAGAGAGAGAGAGAGAGAGAGAGAGATAGTGCTCGGGCTGCTTTGAAACGTATCGGCAATGATAAAGCAAACACAACTATATACTTAAGAAAAAGAGAGAAAGGGGGAGGGGGTGCTTGTTGCATTAATACCTTCTTACAAATCTGTCATGACAAATCAAAGTGAGATTAGTATTTGTTCAACATAGCTTGCGTAAATTTCACCATAACACATCACAAAAAAAAAAGCCACCCCAATCATTGTCTTAAAGCCAGGGGAGTCCTCTCCACCCTGTCGCCCTCTTACAGTATGTGGGATTTATGGCTAGATTGATGACAACACCAGAGACAAGCTATCAAGAACTTAACAAAAAACACCAAGACACTTACGCATCATTGTTGTCCATTACTTCACGTTGGAAGGGAGACAAAGTATCCAAGCTTAGTCCAAATCCACCCTCCTTGATTCAGCAAATGTTGGGCTTACACTAGTAGGAGAAATGATAGATTTCCTACTCTCAATTGAATGATCACTCTCTCTCTTACAATGGCATAGAGTTCCCTTGCTAATCTCCTATTACAACACATGCACATGCATAAGACAATGAGCTTCCACTCAAGAGCTCCTTCTAGAGAGGTTGAGCTTGGCTTCTCAAGCTATAGCATAGTGCTCTTGCTTATGGCTCCCCCTTTTTGTGCTAGCTACACCCTCCTTTTATAGCAATTTTGAAGGCTAGGGTTACTCCTCTAACCATGGTTGGGTTAGATTTTCAGCAATTTATCTAATTTCTTTTTCTTGGAATTATCAAGAAGTTGGTCGGGAAAGAGAGAGGAGAGAAATGGAGGTGATAGGACTTTTCATAGTGGGTTAGTGTTAGTAGAGTTAGTATTAATTTACAAATGGAATTGGATATTTACAATGGGAGTATCCATGTAGGATACAAATAAGGAAGAAAAACTCTTAAGAGGTAAGAAAAGGTGGATTTCTTACAAGGTTGATGCTCCAAGTGTCTTGAGTAAGGCCAATTTTGACGCTTGTTGACGGTCCACTAGCTTTGACGGTACATTTTTTCTCCACTATTGACCTTCCTTGAGAGACAAGGTAATTGAAGCTGAGTAATCAACCACCATGATGCTGTCTTTTGAGAGAAGAGGCTGAATTTTGTGGTTTTTTTATAGATATGGGTAATTTGGAGGAGGAAAAATAAGACTAGGTGGTCAATTTTGGAATGGAGTTGTGTGTGGGAGGTATGAGTTCACCATGGTTTCTCTTATTCTTCAAGGTTGAGGAGAAGGTGAGTAGGGTGCAGAGAGGAGTGGTGAGATAGGTGGGGATGATGAGTGGAGAAGTGTGTGTGAAAGAGGAAAATGATAAAGTGGAAGAGAGAGTGTGGCTGCATAACATGGGAAAACTGGGGTCCACTAATAAAATCATAGCTCACAGCTCGTAACTCAAAAAAATATGAAAAAATTTGAGGCAAAAGTTCAGCCCACGAGCTACAACGTTTGTTTGTATCACCTTTTCAAATTCGGAGAGCAAGTGAACTTTAAAAATTCAGCAAAACTGACCGTTTTTTTCCACTGCACAAGGTCCTTGTGGGGTGCTTCTTTGGATGATTCTTTTGAATACCTCCAAGAGTGAGCCCTCCATAGTGCATGTATGCATGCCACCTACCCTTGACCTTATTTGGTAGGTCTATAATTGAAGATATTGTTGAGATCATGATATAAGTGAATAGTACAACTAAGAAAATCAAATATTGAGGGGTCTAAAAAATATGTACATGTCAAATATAAATAATATAGGTGGAAAAATATAAAGGGGTCAAAATAAATCTCTCTCATTATAAGTCTACCATAAAAAGATGAATATTTTTGGTGGTCTAATTTATGAGAGTAATAGAGAATATATGTAGGAAGGAAAAAATCACAATAGTGAAAAAAATATACACATAAATAGAACTAGTTTTTTTGGATTTTTGTTGGGATGGAGTTACACCAAAAATAAGAGAAGCTTGCATGAAATTATTTTTATATGGAATAAAGAGTATGCAAAATGATAAGAAAAAATACGGTAATGGTGAGTCAATGTACATAGCATAAATAACACACCATAGGTAGAAATATTTAAATAAATACCAAAATAATTATGAAAAAATCTTTTATTTAGGCCCTATATACAAAGAAATATTTACATACGCATGGGCCATAATATACTTATATTTTTTATATTTTTTGTTTTTTTTGGCTCAACTAGCCCAATGACTAGCTAATTGAGGGTTTTTTAAGAAGATATGGGAAAAGTCCCGTGACTCACGCATGCCTATGTACAGTGAAATGGTAGGGATAGCCACACTTTGTGCTTCCACCCACCTAGTCATATAGTCTACAGCCACTAGAATGTAGAGTTTACCATTTTTTGTCCTAGGCAGAGGACCCATAGCATCAATGCCCCACTTTTCAAACGGTCCATTTGCAAGCACGATTTGCCTTGGACCATGCACCAACCTTCTATTTCCATTTATCTGACAATTGTGACAGCTTTTACACCAATGTTGGATATCCACATGCAGACTTGGCCAAACATACCCCGCAAGCAAAATCTTCTTCACAATTAATTCTTGGGCAAAATGACCACCACATGCTTCTTCATGCAAACCTTTTAGAATGGCTGGAATTTCCTCAATAGTTGGTACTCTTCTGCATACTTGATCCCTCCCTCTTTGATAGAGGGAGCCTTCTAGGAAGAGATATGCGCTTGCCTTCTTCATGAGTCTCCTCTTCTGAGCCTTCGTGAAGTCTTGTGAAACTCGCCCTCCAAAATGTAGCTAATAATGGGAGTCAATGACTCCAATCCCTGGTATCTCGGTTGCTTGACAGTTGCTGCCACCATGATGACCTGCACTTCTTTCTCAACACATGTAACTACTTGCTGTGCAAGTAAATCGGCATCTTCATTCTGTTTCCTAGGAATATGATATAGTTGCACTTCTTCAAACTGATTAAACATCTTACGAATGGCATGAACTTTTGTCCTTAAGCTTTCATTCTTGCATGCCCAAATGCCTAAAATCTGTTTAACAATGAGAAGTGCATCTCCCTTTACCATGAGACGTTTTATCCCTTGGCCAATGCACATCTTCAAACCATGAAGTAGTGTGTCGTATTCTGCTTCATTGTTGCTAGTTGAACCTGGTAGATTGACCTTCTCTTTCATGACCACCTCTCCACTTGGGTTGAGCAACACTAGCCCTCCCCCTGCTTTTCCTGTGGCTCGACGAAAAGCTCCATCAAAGAACAAGGTAAAAGCATTAGGAATACTTTTTGGTGGTGGCAATGGTAGGGTCTTTACTTGAGGCACCTTAATTCTTTCTCATGTACCCTATAAGTGAGAATCCCTGCCAATTGTGCACGCACACTATCTTCTACCTTGAAAGAGTATTGAAACTCTTGCAACTCCATAATCCACTTTGAGATCCTAGTACTAAGATTCATTTGAGATGACACCCAAGGGAACAAATTTTCTGCAGTGAGAATTACAAAAGGTTTTGGTAGTAGGTAGGATCTAAACTTTCTCACCGCAAACATGAGAGAAAGCATCATGAGTTCTGCTTCTGTGTAGTCTCTCTCCAAAGCATTCATGACCCTACTAGCAAAGTAGATGGGTCGCATCCTTGTACTGTGGGGATCTTGTTGTAGCAACACAGCACCAATTGTTTCCCTCCCAACACTAGAGCTAACAAAGAATGTGTACTCCCAACAAGGAGGCATGAGTGTTGGTAGCTCTGACAAAATGACTTTAATGTTACAAAAATACTCTTCAAGCTCATCAGACCATGCAAAGTCTACTTGTTGTGTTAACTTTTGCAAAGGATGAAGCAACTCCGAGGCTAAGTGAATGAAGCGTGACATATACTTCACCTTCTGAATGAAAGAGATGACCTCCTTAAGACTCTTCGGTGATGGGAGCTCAATAAGAGCCTTTGCCTTTGAAGGATCCACCTCAATGCCTTTATAGGAAACCTTGTGACCGAGCAAGATCACTTCATCCTCACCTATGTGGCACTTGTCGGGGTTGAGTTGACCTCCCATGTCGTAGAGCTTCTTTAAACCTTCTTCTACCCTTTGTAGATGCAATGATTTTGAGCTATAAATACAAAAATCATCAATGAACACCCTAATTGACTTTCCAAAGAATGCTTGAAACACCATGTTCATGAAACGTTGGAATGTTGCAGGAGCATTTGTCAGACCAAATGGCATGACTCTAAAAGCATAACAACCCCAAGGAGTGATAAAGGTTGTTTTCAATTGATCCTCCAATGCAATCCCTATTTGAAAGTAACCTGAGTAGCCATCACACACAGTGTACTTCTCATGACCAGCTACCTCATTTAGTATCTCATCCTGAAATGGGAGGGGAAAGTGATCTCTTTTTGTTGCCTCATTGAGTGGACGGTAATCCACACACACCCTCCACTTTCCGTTTTTCTTAGGAGTGACAACAACGGGAGAGACCCACTCTGAATTCTCCACTGGATAAATGAAACCTGCTGCTAGAAGCTTTCTTACCTCCTTAAGTAAAGCCTGCTCCTTGATGACTCCTAGCCTTCATAGCTTCTGAGCCTTAGGTGTGGCCTCTGGCTTCAACTCAATTTTGTGTTGAACAACATCTACTCCACGCACATCGGTGTAGTCTTTAGCAAAAAGCCTAGGAAACTTCCTTAGCACACATTTGAACTCCTCTCTTTCATTCTTTGTAAGTGTTGTTGATAGCATACCTTCCAGCATCCCTTCATCTTGAACACCTTCATTCTCTTGAGGACCTACCTCCTCCAAGCCTTGACAAGAGGTCTCTTGGTTGCTTAGCTTAAACCTTACCCCCATGACCTCGATGGAAGACTCCTCTTCAGTAATGCTGCCGCTACTTTCTTCTTCTGAAGTGCTATCGGTCCAACCTTCTTCCGTCTCACTTTGAGATGATTCTTCATGGAGCTCCTCTTGGCGTTGCTCCTTCATGTCAAAGACAACCTTCTTATGATTGTCATTCCTGCAAATTAATTTCCCACTCTCCCAATCCTGCAAAGCTCGCATTTTCATTAGCCATGGTCTTCCTAGGATAAATGGGTAACCATTTCCCTTGGTAGACATGACATAGAAATCCACTGCCTTCTTAATGCCAAAGGCCTCCACAAAAACATTTTTACAAATGCCTACGCACCTAGCCTTGCTATTGTTTGCCATTTTCACTTTGATTTCAGGTATCTCATGGATGTGCATGCCTAGTCTTTGCATGAGCCCTTCTATCATGATGCAAATTTGTGCACCCCCATCCACTAGACCTTTCCTAACCAATCTTCCTTTTATGTAACAATCTAGCACAGGTGTAATATCCTCGTTCATTTCAGCATGTGCAATTTTTACAACAGGAAAACTCTCTTTTACCTTTCTCCTAGTGCTAACTGCCTTTGTTAAATCCCTCCTAACTTGTGGGCATAATGCAAGAAACTGAGGCCATGGGATATTAGGACCCTTACCTCTCATGTCTTCCAACAGGTTGTATGGAGCCATACCATGTCCAAGAGGGAAGTCTTGGAGATTGATACGACGTCGAGTCCTCTTAGCTTCCTTGGTCTCCTTTGCCTTCTTGCCTTGTCCATGGTCACTCTGTGATGGGACACCCTCTTTCTCTTTACCTTTTCCTCGGCCACGCTTAATGCCATTTGCTTCCATGTCAACCTCATTTGAGTTTGTCACCTGTACCACATGCACATTTGGATCTGGCAAAGGTGGAACTCCTTCTACCCCTTGTGGAGGTGGTCTTGGTCCATTTGGTCTTTGTAGAAGCCTTGGTTGTTGACCAGTTCCTTCACCTGCATTCATCACTGGGTAATTCAAGTTAGGTCTCCTTGGCTCCCCACGGGGCCAAGGACAATTATACATCCCATGTCCAGACTCTCCGCAATTCCAACATTGCAAGACTCTCCTAGTTCGTGGCTCTCTCTCTTCTGACTTCTTTGCTTGTCCCTTTGGACCTACAACTTGTGCAAGGTGAATTGACAGGCTGCTTAAAGATTCATTTAACTTCTCAATCACTTCAGCCGTTACCTCAGGAAGCTCCCTAGATGTTGATGCTTGTGACTTACCTTTGGGTCTAAGACCTTCTATTGGAACCTCTCCCCTTAAGCACTTGAGTTTCCTATACTTCTCAGCAGCCCTAGTTTCAGCTGCATCAAAAGTAGTAGGTGCACCCGCCTCAACTTTTACCTTAAGGTCAGGAAAGAGTCCGGCTATGAACCTCTCCTTCTTTAAAAATTCTGCACCATCACCAGGGTTAACAACATTTCGTATCCATAGAGCCCAAAGACGTAGAAACTCTTGCTTGTACAAGTAGTAGTCATCTAAGTCTTTTTGCTTATGAGAAACAATGTCTTGCCATAGTTTTTGAGTGTTTTGGGGATCAAAGAAGTATCTCTTAAAACGATTCAAAACTTCTGTGTAATTCCCCTTAACTTCCTCAGGCAAAGAGTGAAACCAAGTACTAGCATCTTTCCTAAGGACCACCTCAAACATTTCTACACGTTGTGAGCGGGATGAAAACACACACAACACCTCTATAACGACCCGACACACACTCTTGGGAAGATACACACACACACACTAGGGGGCACCACTCGGCTTACACAACACACCTGGTCGAGACATGGAACACACCTCTGGAGTGAGAGGAGAGAGACTATCCACTTGCCCACTCCACACAGACACACACACACACACACACACATACACACACACAAAAACTCAACTCAAAAGAGGAGAACTTCTGATGTTTAGATACAAATGAGCTTGGGCCAACACCAATGGGGCAAACAACTCACACAATATGGGTAAAAGATACCAGATACAATCACAAATTGGAGAAGAAGCTTCACTCACCGGAGAAGATTACACAGAAAAACAGCAGAAAAATAGTGAGGAATTTGGCAAAATGGACAGCGCCATCGCGTCCGGAACGGCCCAAAACCCCAGTCTACAATGTCAAAGTGCTCAAATCCGACCTCGGATGAGTAGTTTACGGCCAAAATAGGCTCCAAAATGGGCAAAAACACACCTGCGGCTGTTCCTCCTCTCTTCTCCACGTTTTTTCTGGTCTTCTCTCTCTTTTTCCAGTTCCCACACTTAGCTTTTTTAGTTGGGCACCCTTGGCCTTTTAGATGACCTCAAACGGACCCCGAACAGGCCAAAAACTGACCTCGCAGTGCATAATTGTCACGTTTTTGCATCATTCGCACACCTGGCACTCAGCTTTTTTCCAATAATGCATCTCGCCACCACGTGAAGTGGCCCCAAAAAGTGGTCCTAATGATGACCTTTCTGCATAACTCTCACAAGAAAACACCCACGTTGTGTCCGTCCTCATCCGCGTGCAAATATTGACCTTGTTCGCCCTCCTGACGCCACTAGATGCCATCTGACGCACCTGCTGACCTCACGTCGTCAGCCCGCGGATAGCTTCCTCGAGAAGTTTTACGCGCTACCAACTCCTCCTTATTGTAGAAAAACACAATGGTACTAGTAACGATGAAAATCGATGCACTATGTACATGGTGTCCTACCTGTACACATGTGGGCCCCACGTAACCACCTAGCTCTGGAAAATGGGCAATACTTTATTTGATGCACCATGCATGGGTATGTACATATGCGCAATCCCTTGCTCCAAAAAACTCCTGACATAATTTGCCCATCCCCTAGTCTGCTAGATCATTCATGATCAGCAGCAGCAAAGAGAGATATGAGACTCGCCGCATCACAAGTCTCCTCATCCTTCACCAACATTTCGTGCTCCACCGACAACTCATCTTGCTCCACCATCATCAATCTAGCATGATACAATTTAAGACGCAATCCATTTACCCTTGACTTATGTAGAACACCATCCAGGTTAGCCAGCTGATATGTGCCATTTGTAAAACACTCTACTACCTTGAAAGGGCCTTCCCACTTAATTTGAAACTTCTTTTGGAAGGTGTTGTCCAGCTTACTGTTGTAGCGCAAAACCAAGTCATGTTGCTTGATACCCTTACTTTTGACCTTTTCATTTATCTTTGTCAAAGACTTATCCTGCATCTGCCCATAATGCTCCAATGCGCTCATCCTATCCAACTGGACCTCTTGTAACTGCAAGAGCCTCTCTTTGAATGCATCACTAGGCGGCCCAAGCAACTTCTCTAACATCTTGACCGCAGGCAATTGACCGCAGGCAACTCTACCTCCACAGGCAATAGTGCTTCCTTTCCATACATCAAATGAAATGGAGTAAACCCTGTACCTGTCTTCACCGAAGTACGGTAAGCCCATAATGCACTAGGCAATTCCAAATCCCAATTCTTTCCTTGGTGCTCTGTCACTTTAGAAAGAATTTGTATTAACTCACCATTGAATCTTTCATTTAAGCCATTACACTGTGGGTAATAAGGAGTGGTATGCTGGTGCCTAATCTTCATCTTTGTGCATAAGAAGTCTAGCAGTTTAGCTCTAAATCGTGGCCCCTTATCTGAAAGTAGCTCTAATGGCACCCCAAACTTGCAACATATTTCATCATACACAAATTTTGCCACATCCTTTGCACTGATCTGTTTTACTGCTATAGCCTCTGCCCATCTAGAAAGATAGTCCACTGCCGTCAAAATATAGCTTTTGCCCCTGCTTGTGATAGGTAACGGGCCTATTGCATCAATCCCCCACTTTTCAAACACATCAAACGCCATAATGGTTTTTCGTAGCTCTGGCTTCAACACTCTCTTCCCAAATGCTTGACATCTATTGCAAGACCTACACCAATGGTGAACATCCTTGTGCAAACTAGGCCATACATACCCCTCTTGCAAAATCTTATGCAAGGTGATCTTTAGAGCAAAATGGCCACCACATGCGCCTTCATGATTCTCTTCCAACACTCTGTAAAGCTCCTCCCGCCAAGGTACACGTCTCAACACGAGATCAGCCCCTTTCATGTATAAGACATCACCAATCAATTTGTACCTGTATGCTCTACGCACAAAGCCATACTTCTTAGACTTCTGAATCTCCTTTGGAATGATTCCTGTTAGCAAAAACTCCTCTTCTTGAGCCAAACTTTCCCGGCCATGATAAAGAGGTAAATTGGTCCTCAACACGAATAGCTCCCCAATCATGCCTTGAGCTGCTTCATGTGCCTCTCCATTTAGAGCACGTTCAATGTGTCTGATGCTCCATGCTTCAAACTTTTTTAACAGGCCTTTAATTCTAAAGCACATTTCCTTCAATGAGGTGTTCTTGCTCTTCCACACACCCAGCACTTGCTTCACCACTAACAAGGCATCACCTTTTATGCTCATTCTTCGAACCCCATGCTTCAAACAAATGTGTAATCCGGCTTCCAATGTAGCATATTCAGCCTCATTGTTACTATGAGCATCCAATTTGAACCCTCTCTTGCATACTAGCTTCCCCTCTGGATCATAAAGTGCTATACCCCCTGAAGCTGCATCGTGGCTCTTTCTGTATGAAGCATCAAAGAACAACACATGTGCATTGCTGATCTGTGGCACTTCTTCAACTACCTTTCTCACCACCTCTTCCTTAACAATAAGGGGATTCCCCTTGTAGGTCAACAAATCAGCTAGGGTAGCCCTTGTACTATCTTCCACTAGAAAAGAGAACTCAAACTCTTGCAGCTCAATTACCCATTTCTTCACCACATTTGACATGTTAATACCATTAATTAACTGTGGCAAAAAGTCATAACTCGTCAAGAAAACAAAAGGCCGTGGTAGCAAGTAATGACGAAATCGTCGACAAGCAAATATTACACTGGCCATCACTAGCTCTACTTCCGATAACTTTCTCTCCGCTACCAACTTCACTCGGCTTGCACAATACACTGGCCTCATATAATGGCTGCCCTTCCCCTTTTGCAATAGCATGGCTCCAATGGCATCATCCCCTACTGATGGATTTACATAAAAAACTTTCTCCCAATCAGGAGCCTGCATGGCTGACAACCCCCCTAACACCTCTTTCACCTCTTGAAACACTTCTTCACACTTGTCATCCCATTGCAATGAATCATGCTTTGCCACTTGCTGTAATGGATAAAGAAGCTGCGAAGACAATGGAATAAACCGTGCCATGTACTTCACTTTGTGTATAAAGGTTGCCAATTGCTTCGTACTCATAGGTGATGGAAGAAGAATAATAGACTTCACCTTATGTGGATCAGCCTCAATGCCATTTTCTGACACCATATGGCCCAATAACTTCACCCTTGGCTGTGCTAGATGACATTTCTTTGGATTTAGTTGTCCTCCACATTCATCATATCAAGCCAATACCATCTGCAGCTTCTCATGGTGATCAACCCTACTGCTATAGACACAGAAGTCATCCATAAAAGCTTTAACACAACTACCAATGAATGGTTCCAACACCCAATTCGCTCTCTCTTGATAGAAGGAAGGTCCATTTGACAACCCAAATGGCAATACTGTGTAGCAATAGCAGCCCCATGGCGTAATAAAAGTTGTCTTTGTGCGGTCTTTAAGAGCAATCTTCAATTGAAAATAGCCAAAAAAACCATCACACACACTGTACCTCTCATAACCTGCCACTGAATCCAAGATCTAATCGATGAATGGAAGAGGATATGGGTTCTTCTTAGTGGCTGCGTTTAAGGGTTTAAAATCCACACAAATTCTCCACTTCCCATCCTTCTTTGGACTGACTACAACTGGACTCACCCATTCTGTGGTCTCCACTGGAACTATGAACCCCGCCTTCAATAACTTGTCCACCTCTTCTCGCAAGGCTTCCATTTGCTCTTGACCCATCCTTCTTAGCCTTTGCCGCACTGGCTTAGCACCTTCTTTCAGCTCTATATGCATCTCTTCACCCTTGAACCCCCTGATCTCTTCATATGAAGTAATGAACAAATCAGGAAAACTAGCCAGCATATGCAAAAATATATCATTCTCCATAGCTGAGAGGTCTCCACTAATCATTTGCGTCATTAATTCCTGCTTCTTTGACAACTCAACTTTGGTTTGCATCAGCCCTTCAATCACTTCATAAGGCCCTTCACTTTCATCTTCAACCTCATTCGCAAATGCAACTAAACCAAACTCCTGTATTTCTTTGTCCATCAAAAGAAATGCAACATCAGCATCCTCATCACTGCTGGTAGTGCTATCACTGTCCTCATCTGTCACCGTGGAAGAGTCTTCATCACTAGAATCATCCTCATCTTCATAAAGCTCCTCTAATCATTTCCTTGTGTCCATATTATAAAGCTTCTTGGTACCTGTCTTTCCATAGAGGCTAATCGTACCATGTCGCCAATCTTGAACAGCTCCCACTGCACGTAACCATGGTCTACCCAGGATAATAGGATATGCTCCCAACCCTGCTGGCATCACATGAAAATCAACCACTGCCTTTGCATCATATGCCTCCACTTCTAAGCTCTTTACAACACGCAAGCATTTTACTTTTTGATGGTTTGCCAATCTGATCCGAAAACCTGACACCCCAGCCACTGTGAGACCCATCTTCTCAACGCATGAGTGTGTTATGACGCATATTTGAGCTCCGCCATCCACATAACCTTGTCCCAAATTTTTCCTTTTATGCCACACATCTACTATTGGACAAATGTCTGGTAGCTCATCCATTGCTAACACCTTTACTGAACCTCTCTCTGGCTCTTTCTCCATTGGGTTAACCATCCTCTTCCACTGTCGCTTTAGCTTAGGCACCATCTCTATAAGCTGCCCAAAAGTAACATCTGCCTTCCTGCTCGTCAGATCCTCCCTCAAGTCATAGCTTAATTGCCCATCCCCTAGTGGAAAATCTGAAACATGAAACTTTCGACAAGCTCTCCTTTTCCTCTTGGCCTTGACATCCTCGCCTTCATGGCTCTTTCCTTTCTTCTTACTAGGACCTGGGGCACTTCTTCCTTCCTTATCCTCTGTGGTCCTCTTCCCAATAGGCATCACTAATGTATCCTCTAGCTTTGATGCCTTCTCCAAGGTGACTACACTTAGCACTTTTGTCTTTCCCTTTTCCTCCTGGGTCAGTCCACTGGTTCCTTCATCTCCCTTAATTTCGATGCCATAATCATTTGACCTAGTTAGCACCTGTCTTGGCAATGGATACATGTCTCCCCCCATCCTTGGTGGCTTATCACATTGCGGGCTGATGTGGCCCAACTCTCCGCAATTATAACATGTGGGCGTCTGCCTCCAAAACCTACTATTACTTTGTCCAGCACCATTCCTAGGTCTTTCTTCACCTCCTGGCTGATTTGCAAACCGCCCTCGACCTCGATTATTTCCCACTTGACCTAGCATGTTTAGGCTGAGATTCTTCATCAAATCAACCACTTGCCTCATGTCTTGCCTTAGGCCATCATCTTGCAATGCTGTAGTGACCACTGCTGGCATAACCTGAGTAGTAACAGGAACCATTGGTTCGTGATGAACCCCTGACATACGACCTTGTAAAGAGTCCATAGGCTGAAATTCATACCTCATGGGAAAAGACTCCACCCCTAACTGGCTCATTTTCCTCAGCTTCCACTCTTTGTTCCTTGCTACCTCTAGTGCATCTTCATATGTCCTAGGCTTCTTTAGCTCCACTCTCCAACGTATATTCTCCCAAAGACTAGCCAAGAACCTGTCCTTCTTCATCATGTCAGGCGGGGGTACCTGTGGTGCCACATTTGCTCCCATGCCAATGAAAACTTACGTATGTACGCATCTACTGGCTCACCTTCCTTTTGCACCAAACCTTGTACTTCTTGCCACACTTTGTCAGGATCTTCTATCTTCACAAACTCCACTTCCAATCCATGCCTTAGATTGTCCCAACTCAACCTTACAGGTGGATCAGCCACACGCAAATCCTCTTCAAATGCTTTAGACCAAACTCGTGCATCACTCTTCAAACAAATTTGGAGAAGGCGTAACATCTGCGTAGGGTCATGAATCTGGTTGCTAATGCAGGCAACCTCCATCTTTTCCAGAAAGTCCTCCACATCTTCATCACTTCTTCCATGAAACTCCGGATAAGAGAAAGCCATGGCTACCCAAGTTACAATGCCTTGAGAACCCCTTCGAACACACGTGCAAGAACCCAAAACTTTTCACTACCCAATCCGCAGAAACTTCAATGGAGCTCAACTTTAGATAAGGACAAACACATGCACATCAAATGAGTTTTCATAAATAATCATCGGAATGACAACAGGCAAAGGACATTCCAGGATCTCTCTCAATCTTCTTGGCCCAAACATAAAGACTATGCGCTGCTAGAAAAAGATCTTCCTGGACACATGAACATTAATCTGAATTCTTTGAGTTAAATGAAAAGGAGTGAACTGAGGGCCATTTTGATCATCCATTAAAGCCAACCATGAAGCTCCCAAGAAGGCACGCCTGACTCAACCTCTGATTTTGCCAAAATTTCAGCAGCATAACAGCATAAATGGCTCGAAATACCAAAAAACCAGCCATCATAACTTGGGAAAATTTTGACAGAGTTTCCCCAGAAGTAGAGCAGTAGGAACCCAAAATATAGACTGTCTATGTATGCATAAACTGTCAACAATAGAACCCTAGCATCAAGTAGGACTCACTAGTACATAGCCTATGGCGAGGTCACAAAAAGGGTGCTCCAGCTACCTGTATCACCGAAAGGATCTCCACATTTGAGAATCCCCCAGCTCAATAAAAACCTCACGCTATCGACCCTCACACGAAGGCTAATGCAAATCGCATATAGTCAAGTCTCAGAAATGACTATCTTCCAGACGAAGTCTCAGAAATGGCTGGGACTGCCAAATACAACCAAGTATGGCTCCACAAATGCGTACAATGGCAGTTTCCACAAGTAACGTACAATCCAGCAGACAATGCACTCAAATAGGCGCCAAGTGATGCATTCCCACAACAACTGCAAGTGACATCACTGCTAGTATATCACTGTACTCCAGCTACCTGTACCTGTGTGAATCACCTGTACCTATAATCTATAACCTTTAATCTGTAACCTGTAATCTGCAACCTGCAACCTGTAATCCCGAAGCTCGAAGCTCGAAGCTCGAAGCAGAAGGTACTCGAAGAAAATCCTCCGTGGGGGCGCCAAAAGAATGTGAGCGGGATGAAAACACACACAGCGCCTCTATAACGACCCGACACACACTCTTGGGAAGATACACACACACACTAGGGGGCACCACTCGGCTTACACAACACACCTGGCCGAGACACGGAACACACCTCTGGAGTGAGAGGAGAGAGACTATCCACTTGCCCACTCCACACAGACACACACACACACACACACACACACACACACAAAAAATCAGCTCAAAAGAGGAGAACTTCTGATGTTTAGATACAAATGAGCTTGCGCCAACACCAATGGGGCAAACAGCTCACACAATATGGGTAAAAGATACCAGATACAATCACAAATTGGAGAAGAAGCTTCACTCACCGGAGAAGATTACACAGAAAAACAGCAGAAAAAGAGTGAGGAATTTGGCAAAATGGACAGCGTCATCGCGTCCGGAACGGCCCAAAACCCCAGTCTACAATGTCAAAGTGCTCAAATCCGACCTCGGATGAGCAGTTTACGGCCAAAACAGGCTCCAAAATGGGCAAAAACACACCTGCGGCTGTTCCTCCTCTCTTCTCCACATTTTTTCTGGTCTTCTCTCTCTTTTTTCAGTTCCCACACTTAGCTTTTTTAGTTGGGCACCCTTGGCCTTTTAGATGACCTCAAACGGACCCCGAACAGGCCAAAAACTGACCTCGCAGTGCATAATTGTCACTTTTTTGCATCATTCGCACACCTGGCACTCAGCTTTTTTCCAATAATGCATCTCGCCACCACGTGAAGTGGCCCAAAAAGTGGTCCTAATGATGACCTTTCTGCATAACTCTCACAAGAAAACACCCACGTTGTGTCCGTCCTCATCCGCGTGCAAATATTGACCTTGTTCGCCCTCCTGACGCCACTAGATGCCATCTGACGCACCTGCTGACCTCACATCGTCAGCCCGCGGATAGCTTCCTCGAGAAGTTTTATGCGCTACCAACTCCTCCTTATTGTAGAAAAACACAATGGTACTAGTAACGATGAAAATCGATGCACTATGTACATGGTGTCCTACCTGTACACATGTGGGCCCCACGTAACCACCTGGCTCTGGAAAATGGGCAATACTTTATTTAAATGCACCATGCATGGGTATGTACATATGCGCAATCCCTTGCTCCAAAAAACTCCTGACAACGTTCTTGATCGGTTACTATCCTCTTGATACGGCAAGACATCTTGAAATTTGCTAAAAATAATTCTGCATCCTCTCCAGGCTCTCCAAAGAAAAGAGGATATCCAGACATTTGGCGTTGGCTCTCCATTATTATGAAAGATTACAACACGAGTTACAATAAGGGATACAATAGAGATTTAGAACCACTCGCCTGCAAATGAAGAAGTAAGAAAATACCACTCTAGGTTTTCTTCTTCAGCTATCCAAGCTTCAATGAGGTCTCGATTTGTTTGATCAAAACAAAAAGGTAGACTATTGATGAGCTCTAAGAAGGGTTGAAATTCTTCAAAGCTAAGGCGATAAACAAAAATCTCTAGAACTTCATTTTCTGGATCCAAAAGAGCAACCACGTCCCAAGTGATAGATTGCACTTGTTCTACAATTCCCAACGCACAAGCGGTTTGTATAAAAACTAGATCTTCATGCTCGTCGAAGGCCGTGAGAAAGTAGCAATTGACTAGGAGCTCCTTTCCTTCGAGTTCCACACAGTCGGAGTGAGGCAACCTTCTCACAATTTCATAAAGAACATCCTCATCAAGTCCAATCAAGTTTGCAAGATTTAAAGACTCCACTTGTGCTACAAAATTCCTGGACAAAAACTCCTTAGGATTATGGTTAAATCATTCAAAAGCATAAAGAGATTTACAATGTCTCTATGAACAAAGTGTCATAGAAAGTCGAGAAGGATGAGAATTTATACAAATTTGCAATCTTCTCTATACTCTCTTTATTAAGACAATCTCTGAATAGCTCCCTATCTCCTTTGTTGAAAGCGAAAGGAAGACTATTAATAAGACGCAAATGAGGGAAAAATTCACCAAATGTGAGTCTATGAAGCATGAACTCTGGCCGCAAGTTTCCTGAAGAGTCTTCCTCAATGGTGAAATGCACTCGCCAAACGCCAAATTTCACTCTATTTACCAATCTTAGGGCACACACTAGTTGGATGAATGCGCGGTCTTCCTTAGTGCCCAACAACAAGAGGAAAATGGAATCCATGCGTAGGACCTTCCGTCTTAACTTCACCACCCTCTTGTTATGAGGGAGACGCCTTACTACTTGCTCCTGCAACTCAATTGGTAATAGAGCTAGATCTCTAAGGATTGAACTTTCACTGCACACACATTCCCAGTTAGAACAAATGATCGTTTTTTGTTTCTTGTAACAACTTGGACAAAGAAAAAACAAACATACACACTATTTTGCTAGGCTGCACTTCATTTTAAAATAAAATGAACACATGTACATCAAAAGAAGTGTGGTAGTTGATGAGAGGTAGAATGACAGGTTTTGGTGATGCAAGAATTTCTCCTACTCTTTGGGCACCAAACATGAACACCATACGTTGTTGAAAATGGATTTTCCTACTAATTGCAATGTTTATTCTAATGTGTGGAGTGAAATGGAAGGGGAAAACCTCTATGCCTGGGCCATTATCCATGGTCTATGCATGACCTAATGCTTAAAACAAAACAAAAATATAGACGTCCAAACTAAGGTCATACCTAATGAGAGGCAAAATAAAAGGATTTACTGAAGCGTTTATCTCGGCCAACCTAAGAGGACCTAAAATTCTACGAATGACACGTTAAAATTGCAACTTAGTACTAACAATTATGTATACCTTTTGCCTTGCAATGGGAATAAAGGGATCATACAAATTTTCGTGATTCATGCAAACTACTTGACTATGCTAAAGGTTGATTCTACACAAAAATACACAAGCCGTTCCTCAGTGGGGGCACCAATTTGAGGCGGTCCGGGGCGGGCAACAAGAAGAGCAACCTATAGACACCCTTCAAGGCTCCCGTGCTGCTCAATGGGGCTGGGGCACAACACAACACAAACCAAAACAACAAACCCACAGCCAAATCCCAACTACACAAGGGGCACCACCTAGTTTAAGAGCGAACTAGGACGCAAAAGAGGAGAATCGTTAGAGCAACCCACAAACAAGTGAGGAATTTACACTAACCCTAACACCAATGGAACACTCTCACACACTAAAACACGAGAGAGAGAGAGAGAGAGAGAGAGAGAGAGAGAGATAGTGCTCGGGCTGCTTTGAAACGTATCGGCAATGATCAAGCAAACACAACTATATATTTAATAAAAAGAGAGAAAGGGGGAGGGGGTGCTTGTTGCATTAATACCTTCTTACAAATCTGTCATGACAAATCAAAGTGAGATTAGTATTTGTTCAACATAGCTTGCGTAAATTTCACCATAACACATCACAAAAAAAAAAGCCACCCCAATCACTGTCTTAAAGCCAGGGGAGTCCTCTCCACCCTGTCGCCCTCTTACAGTATGTGGGATTTATGGCTAGATTCATGACAACACCAGAGACAAGATATCAAGAACTTAACAAAAAACACCAAGACACTTACGCATCATTGTTGTCCATTACTTCACATTGGAAGGGAGACAAAGTATCCAAGCTTAGTCCAAATCCACCCTCCTTGATTCAGCAAATGTTGGGCTTACACTAGTAGGAGAAATGATAGATTTCCTACTCTCAATTGAATGATCACTCTCTCTCTTACAATGGCATAGAGTTCCCTGGCTAATCTCCTATTACAACCCATGCACATGCATAAGAGAATGAGCTTCCACTCAAGAGCTCCTTCTAGAGAGGTTGAGCTTGGCTTCTCAAGCTATAGCATAGTGCTCTTGCTTATGGCTCCCCCTTTTTGTGCTAGCTACACCCTCCTTCTATAGCAATTTTGAAGGCTAGGGTTACTCCTCTAACCATGGTTGGGTTAGATTTTTAGCAGTTTATCTAATTTCTTTTTCTTGGAATTATCAAGAAGTTGGTGGGGAAAGAGAGAGGAGAGAAATGGAGGTGATAGGACTTTTCATAGTGGGTTAGTGTTAGTAGAGTTAGTATTAATTTACAAATGGAATTGGATATTTACAATGGGAGTATCCATGTAGGATACAAATAAGGAAGAAAAACTCTTAAGAGGTAAGAAAAGGTGGATTTCTTACAAGGTTGATGCTCCAAGTGTCTTGAGTAGGGCCAATTTTGACGCTTGTTGACGGTCCACTAGCTTTGACGGTACATTTTTTCTCCACTCTTGACCTTCCTTGAGAGACAAGGTAATTGAAGTTGAGTAATCAACCACCATGATGCTGTCTTTTGAGAGAAGAGGCTGAATTTTGTGGTTTTTTTATAGATATGGGTAATTTGGAGGAGGAAAAATGAGACTAGGTGGTCAATTTTGGAATGGAGTTGTGTGTGGGAGGTATGAGTTCACCATGGTTTCTCTTATTCTTCAAAGTTGAGGAGAAAGTGAGTAGGGTGCAGAGAGGAGTGGTGAGAGAGGTGGGGATGATGAGTGGAGAAGTGTGTGTGAAAGAGGAAAATGATAAAGTGGAAGAGAGAGTGTGGCTGCATAACATGGGAAAACTGGGGTCCACTAATAAAATCATAGCTCACAGCTCGTAACTCAAAAAAATATGAAAAAATTTGAGGCAAAAGTTCATCCCACGAGCTACAACGTTTGTTTGTATCACCTTTTCAAATTCGGAGAGCAAGTGAACTTTAAAAATTCAGCAAAACTGACCGTTTTTTTCCACTGCACAAGGTCCTTGTGGGGTCCTTCTTTGGATGATTCTTTTGAATACCTCCAAGAGTGAGCCCTCCATAGTGCATGTATGCATGCCACCTACCCTTGACCTTATTTGGTAGGTCTATAATTGAAGATATTGTTGAAATCATGATATAAGTGAATAGTACAACTAAAAAAATCAAATATTGAGGGGTCTAAAAAATATGTACATGTCAAATATAAATAATATAGGTGGAAAAATATAAAGGGGTCAAAATAAATCTCTCTCATTATAAGTCTACCATAAAAAGATGAATATTTTTGGTGGTCTAATTTATGAGAGTAATAGAGAATATATGTAGGAAGGAAAAAATCACATTAGTGAAAAAAATATACACATAAATAGAACTAGTTTTTTTGGATTTTTGTTGGGATGGAGTTACACCAAAAATAAGAGAAGCTTGCATGAAATTATTTTTATATGGAATAAAGAGTATGCAAAATGATAAGAAAAAATATGGTTATGGTGAGTCAATGTACATAGCATAAATAACACACCATAGGTAGAAATATTTAAATAAATACCAAAATAATTATGAAAAAATCTTTTATTTAGGCCCTATATACAAAGAAATATTTACATACACATGGGCCATAATATACTTTTTTTTTTTTTTTTTTTTTGGCTCAACTAGCCCAATGACTAGCTAATTGAGGGTTTTTTAAGAATATATGGGAAAAGTCCCGTGACTCACGCACGCCTATGTACAGTGAAAGGGTGAGGGTAACCACAGTGTTTGAGTGATGTGATAGGGGGGGGATAACTCACTATGGCAATCATAGAGAGCCAAAAAACGGCTATCAATGGTTAGCAAAGTGGAGCAGCTATATGTTGAAATGAAAGAGCTTGAAGACAGATGCAAATGGCTTGAAGAAGAAGACCGGATTCAAAAAGCGATTGAAAGCGCTATGCAATCCGTATATAATGAGCTTAATATATTCGAAGGCTATGATCCAGAAGGATATCTTGAGTGCTATGTGACAGAGATGAGGCTTCAAGAAATTCCAGAAGCTCGGATGATTGCAGCATTTGTTGAACTTGTGAGTGATGATTTCAAGCACCATGTTCAAGACTATGCAAGTGTATATGCAAGCAACTGGGGTGAGTTTTCTACAGCTATAACACAGGTATGCTTGGAACATCAAGACCAAGAGATGGAGCAGAGTGGAAGTGGATGTGACCAGCTAGAGTTGGTGTCTCCTGTAAGCCATGCAAGTGTCAACACATCCATACAGGCCAATTTAGAAGCAGTAATAGATGCATATCTTTTGCAAGATGCAAATTTATTGTATGCAGATGAAGCAGACATAGTGCAAGCTATTTATGCACGTTTGGGTCTTGTAACCTTCGTATCTCAAGATAATGACTCTCATGATGCTATCCAAGCGCTTGAAATGGCTCAAAGCGACTTAGAGGATGATGCAAACTCGTCGGCTATGATAGATGATTTGGACGCTCCTTTTGATTCGTTTGAAGATGCACATGAGTGTATATACAAGGATGCGGATGCTATGGTTTTGACAGAGGATGTGAAGGGAAAACAGGTGGATGACGGCTATATTAGTGATGTGCTACAATCTACTTTTGAGCAGATCCAGGAACTTTTACCAAGTTTAGAAGAGCCGGATGCCTATGCTGAAGACATATACCAGGATGAAGAAGCCATTATCAATGCTTTCCTATGCGAGTTTGATGCATGTGGTACTACCCAAATGGATATGCCTAGCTGCAAAAGTGCTAATTTAGAGGGGGTGACTGAAAATCTCTTCCTTTGTGAGTATAGCTCTGCTAGTAGCATTGCGGATTGTATCTAGGGTAAACTCCAATATATATATATTCTATGTATTTTTCATATTTTTCTTATATTTCTTTTTAAATAGCTACTAGGAGGGAATCAAATCCTAGTGGGACACTAGGTGGCATGATTTCAAAGATACACTTATTTTAATGCATTATTGCAAGCATGATTACAAAACTTTGTCAAGGAGCAATGTCATGCTTTCATATGACATGAGGTGTCCTTTGGAATTAAATGAAAGTCTAGGCTAAGGGGACCACGGGAAGACTTTTGCTACCAGAAATAGGCCCTATTTTGATGAATTTTTTACACAAGGTTCCAATCCGAATTGGAAAATGATTTCAAAATTAAAATCGTAGCTAATGAGCTGAAGTTTCTGCCCATATTTTTACTTTTTTATTTGGAGCCACGGTTGAGGAGATATAATCAAAATACTGGACCCCAGTCTGCCCACATCATGCAGGGACAGCTCATTTCCAACTTTTCCAATTCCTATTCACACTGGCTCCTCTCTTCTTGTGTAAACCCTTGGGGGTTCCCTTCACCTATAAAAGGGGACCTCTTCTTCCTTGAAAAGGAACTCAAGCATTCAAGCTATTGATGAGAAGAATTCTTGAGGGAGTGAGTAGTAATGCCTAATTGTACTTAGCCATTAACATAAGCCCAAGCCTATACTTTCGCCTAGAGGAAGACTAGCCATTCTTGCATGCTATCCTTGGAAGATAAACTCTAATCAAAGAAGGTCTTGCACTTGGTGTATCAATCAAAGTGGAGTTCTCCCCTCTTCTTCTCTCTCCATCAATAATGGTGCCAAAGGGTTTGTCAAGTAAGATGTGTTCTAAATTGATGTTTTCTTGATTTCTTGTTGTTTTCTTTTTCATCTCTAATCCAACATATATATATATATATATATATATATATATATATATATATATATATATATATATATATATATATATATATATATATATATATATATCTAATCTCATCTCCTTAACCAAACCTATCTCTCTCACTCTTAGTAATTCATCCTCTCTACAAATTTTAGGTTCTCTTTGCTACAGGTACATTTCTCCCCGCAGTATCCTTATTGCCTACGGGCAAGAATAGGGCTTGGGAGGGAAAATTCTCATCTCTTCACTTCTCTCATATCTACATTTCTCACATACTATCCTCTTTGAATAACCCACATGATGATCATTTCTATCGCTTTCACTTTGTACAATCTATTAGAATTAACGTATGGATTAGCCGTAAAATACACTTTCAACAACGTATAGTGTTTCTCTTTGGCCCAGAAAGGCTCAATGAAATAATTCTATCACCGGACCTCATTATACTACCTCTCATAGACTATAACTTTTCTTTTGACGTAAGCGTAGTTATCTTGCTATGAACCAAGAGGTTTTGTACACACAATTAATCCCAATCACTAGACAAAATATATATATTATGGTAAGCACAAAACTACAATTCCAAAGAACAATTCGTAGCCTATTTGGTCAGCCAAGATTGAATGCCATTAACTCATCTATTAACCCTTTCATACTACCCATGATACGATATGACCATAGCCTTGATGTTTTCATCTTTGTGTTATTTTGACATTCTCTTTTGTGTTCTTTCTATGTGTGTGTGAGTGCAAGAGAGAAAGAGCGGGGCTTCTTTGATTGCACTGCTTTCCAAATCCTAGTCTTCATGGCATCTATGGTTTAACTCCTTCATATAGTTGTTTTTTAGTTCTCTCACAAACTCTCACAGCCATAAGCTCTGTGCTTTCCCGGCAAGACCGCAAATTTCTCGACAACGTAAAGAGCTGAAATCAGAGATTATGCATGAGGAAGATGATATGGAAACTTTTGTTGCTGGTGTGAAGGATATCAATGAGCAACTTATTTTTGCAGGTGAATTCATTTCAGACAGTTCCCTTGTGTAGACTCTTCTTGATGCCGTACCATATTCTTACCAGACTTTTGCTAGTACTTGGAGACTTATGACCCAAGGAAATCTTGAAGTTGTCAAATTTGATGCATTATGCACATTGCTATTACAAGAGTCACTTTCCAAAAAAAACAGGACTAGGTAGCGTGCAGTTGAAGAGGCTTTTATTGCATCTCAAAGAAAGGGTGGTAACAACAATGCAGCCATTTCTTATGGTTCTGCTACGAGTGGCAAAAATGCTATTCCTAATGCTTCTAGTGGCAAAAATTCATCTAGAAATTATGGTGATAAGGGCAAAAAGAAGATGCGTTTCATTATGTAAAGCTAATGATCACTTGACCAAGTAGTGTCCTAAGTTGAAGGAAAAAGAGGCTAAGAAGAAAGAGGGTGGTTGCACTATAAATGCTGGTTCCACTACAAATGCAGCCATTGTTGAGTCTTCTGTGAAACGAGACTGTGATGTTGATATTGATGCAGAATGGGATTTTAGTGCAGAATGCACTTACAATTCTGTTGTCCATTATACATGCATGTTAGTTGCTGCAGATTCACATGTGCGGTATTTTGACATTGATTCTACAAAACACGTTACCTCACATCGTGAATTATTCACCTCTTTGAAGTTTGTCCCTCATGGGAATTCAGCCACTCGTGCCAACAATGCCTCTTCTCCGGTTCAGGGGGTTGGAAAGATCGTGCTTACTCCTACAAATGGCAGTTCTTTTTTACTTGTTGATGCACTTTATGTACCTGGGATCAAGAAGAATCTTTTGTCTGTATCTAAACTTGCTAGACTTTGACTTGTAGTCAAATTTTTGGATGACAAATGTACAGTTCATGTTCTCAGTTTTGGTGATGAAATTGTTACATCTGGCCGTTTGTGTTGTGGACTGTATAAGCTCACTTTGAATGACAAGTGTGGACAAAATTTTGCAAATGTAGTTGTAGATTCAAGGGTTGTTTCAGATGCAAAACTGTGGCATGCACATTTTGGACATCTAAATTTTGCCATTTTAATGCGTTTGTAGAAATCTGATATGGTTGCTTGTTTGCCGCCTCTTGAAGCACCTATCAAACATGTTTGTGAAGGCTGTATTTTGGGTAAAATGGACCGTTCTAAGTTTCCAAAGGATGGTTCAGTTAGGGCCACATGCAGGTTGCAACCTGTGCATAGTGATGTTTGTGGGCCCATGCAAACTCCGTCCTTGGGCAATTACCTGTACTTCGTGACTTTCATTGATGATTCTTCGAACAATTTCTGGCTATGGCTGAAAATATTTGATGGTCCGTAGGATTTTTGCCCGTCGTTTTCCTCAATCCAGCCTTGGGAAACTTAAGTAGGACCCAATCATTTTCTTTGAATGTTAAGGCCCTTCTGTGCTTGTCAGCAAAAACTTTTTGCCTTTGTTGATAGATGGATATAGCCTCCTTAACTTTTGAAAAGATTCTTGTATGTCACGACTATACTCATTAGCAGGCGAGGATCTTCCCATGTACTTGAAGTAGCAAGGGACTTTTAGGTCTTCCCTCTATGATCTCAAAAGGTGCCTTTCCTATAGTAGTATGGACAGTATTATTGTACGCATACTCTACAAGGGGTAAGTACTTCTCCCATTGTGATCGTTGATCTACTTTGTAACATAAATCTTTAGTAGATCGAGTATCATAACATTGGCTATCTCACTTTGGCCATCCGTTTGTGGGTGGTAGGCCGAAGCGAAATTCAATCTTGTACCTAGATTTTCAAAGAGACCTTTCCAAAAATTGCTGGTCATTCTAGGATCCATATCTAACACGATGGATATTGGTAATCCATGGTGTTTGAAAATCTGATATATGAAGATGGTTACCATTTGGTGTGCCTTAATAGTCTTTTTTATAGGAATTAAGTGTCTTTGCTTGCTAAACCTGTTGACTATTGTCCATATTCCTGTATTCCCATGGATAGACTTGGGTAATCCAAAGATAAAATCTATGGATATACTCTCCCATGGTGAATTAGGGATGGGCAATGGCTGGAGTAATCCAAGTTTCTTCCCTCTATCATACTTAGTCTTTTGACATACCACACATTTTGAAACATACTCTTGTATGTCCACTTTCATGGTAGGCCAATAGAAATACGTCTCTACTCCTCAAAGAGTAGGTTGAATGCCTCTATGCCCTGCATAGGGAGGAGCATGGGATTCATACATGACTTTCTCTCACGAAGGGAGTGGGAACACATAGCCTATTGCCATGGAGAAGATAACCATCCTGCAAGGTGAATGGTTCCTCTTTCTTTCCCAAAGCAAGGGTTGACATTATGTCTTTAAAGTCAGGGTCAATAGCATACTCATCTATCACAGAAGATAGATCATTGTGAGTTGCTATAGACACAACATTAACTTTGGTCGTCGTGATAGTGCATCGGCCACTTGATTGTGCTTACCATCAATGTGAGAAATATGAAAATTAAATTGCAAAAGAAAAATTTCCCACCTCATTTGTTTGTCGGAAAGCTTTGTTTCCGTCATGAAGTACTTGAGACTTTGATGGTCTGTTCATATAATGAATGGAGTCCCCAATAAATAGTGCTTCCATGTGTCTAGGGAATGTAGAACAGCTAAAAGCTCTTTCTCATAAATGCCCAAGACCTGCTCATCCGTATTGAGCCTTCGGCTCTCATATGCTATGGCATGCCCTTCTTGAAGCAAGAATGCTCCAAGGCAATCACCACAAGCATCACATTGGACATCAAATGGCTTTAAGAGATCCGGAAGCTTGAGAACTTGTTGAGAGATAAGCTTCTCTTTGAGATTTTCAAAAGCTTTTTTCTCCTTAGCAGTCCATGAATACTTAATGTTCTTCTTTGTTAAGTCATGTAATGGTTCTGCTATTTGAGAAAATTTTGCTATGAAGCATCTATAGTATGCACGCATACCAATAAAGCTTCTTAGCTCGTGTAGATTCGTTGGATTAGGCCATGTTTTTATTACCTCTAACTTCGATGGATCCATACAGATACCATCTTGAGACATAATATGACCTAAGTATTGAATCTCTTGAAGGAAAAATTTGCTTTTCTTTTGGCTAAGAAAAAGCTTGTTCTCCCTCAATGCTTGAAAAATCACTTGGAGATGTTGCTTGTGTTCCTCCAAGGAATTGGAGCAGATGATGATATCATCAAAGAACACTCCAGTGAACTTTTAGTAAGGTCTAAATATTTTCTCCATCAAACAATTGAATGTGGCAGGTGCATTGGTCAAGCCAAAAGGCATGACTAGATATTCATAAAGACCAAACATTGTACGAAACGCGGTCTTTAGGATATCTTCCTCCACTATCCTTATTTGATGATAGCCACTTTTAAGGTCAATCCTAATGAATTAGGTAGAGCCTTGTAGCTTATCAAATAGATATTTTACCCGAGGTACGAGAAATCTGTTTTTGATAGTGATATGGTTTAGTGTGCGAAGGTCCACACACATGCGGTATGTACCATCTTTCTTTTGCACTAATAGGAGTGGAGAAAAAAAGCGAGAGGAGCTAGGCCTCACCATCCCTTTTTCTACCAATTCTTGTACTTGACTCATAATCTCCTCTTGTTGATCTTGGGAAACTCGATAAGGAGGCTTGTTAGTTGGTGAGCTTCCTGATGGGAGCTCAATTCAATGGTCATTATCCCCTTGTTTTGGAGGTAAGTCCACAGGGATATAATCAATGAACACATCTTGGAATCCTTCTAGAAAGTTAGACAAGTCTAACTCTTCTTGATTTCTACCACTTCCATTTGTTAAAACATTAGCGTCATTAGTGGATTCTTTGACAAAAATCATGTACGTAGAAATCGAGCTTTTCATTGACTTATCAAAAGCTAGTGAATTTACAAGTGGTATAGTACGACCAGACTCATTAGCATCTATATAAATGTTCTTTCCCGTGTAGGTGAAGTAGATTCTCCTCTCAGGGAACTTCATGTTGGCAGCAATGCGATCAAACCATGGCGCCCCTAGGATAGCATCCTCATGTTGGAGAGGAGAGATGAAAAAGTCTTCTTTGTCGACATAGCTTTGGACATGAAGCTTCAACTTCCCATTCAAGGGAGTAACGGAGGCTTGGTGTCCCTTGAAAGCTGTGTCAGCCGTTACAATATCTCCCATGTCAAAAGCTTGAATGCCCAAATTGGTGGCCAACTCCGTTGATATGAAGTTGTGAGTAGAGCCAGTGTCAAACAAGATGAAGGCGTCATGCTCCCTTACCTTTCCCCAAGCATAGGAAAGAGATGATCCCTTGCAATGAGCATCCTCTTTTGGAGCTTCGATGGTGGAAGCCCTAGGAGTCTCATTGTGAGCATTTTTCTTAAGGCAAGAATAATATCCATGTCCTTGCTCCCCACAATTGAAACACTTATGGTCCTTGCGAAAAGCTTCAAGCTCTTCATGAGAGAGTTTGTTTTTACCTTTGTAAACTCCCTTCTCCTTGGAGCTATTGTTGTTGTTATTATTGTTGTTTTTGTAGGAAGTTCCTTGGGAAGAATTTTGGGTATTGGTTTTCCCCTTTGTATCATTTTTGTCTTTGTTTTCCATGGGTTTGACATTCCGTCTAGCCCCTTGTTGGAAATTGATGCGGGAAGCAACCATGGTGTGGTGGATCACGTCGGTTTGCCCTAGTTCCTCACTTATCATCATTCTTATTGCTTAGCATAGCATAATAGCATAGTAATGAAGATGAAGAAGATGGCAAGCTTAAGTATTGAAGCATGGCTCTTGGTTGGATTTGCATTCGATAGCCAAGAGTGTTGGTGTAGGCTCTCCACTTCTCAACAAACATGAAGAAGGAGATGGAGCTCTTCCATTTTGCACTCCACACAATAAGAAAATGTGTTTGTGTGTGTGGGAGAGTATACCCCCCTCTCATGCTTGGTCTCTCTCTCTCTCTCTCTCTCTCTCTCTCTCTCTCTCTCTCTCTCTCTCTCTCTCGCGCGTATTATTTTATTATTTCATTTGGACATGTGTCCTCTTTTTCCTCTTTTAGAGAAAGAACTTAATTATTTATTTTTATGTATCTAAATTCTCATTGGACCCCTACAAAACATATCCAACAACATTAAAACACATCATGAGGGCCACATGTAGAGGATCATTTGAACATGTCTCTTTTATGCTTATTAAGTCATTTGGTTGAATGGAATACTTCAAGGACTTAGTCAATCAAGCAAGGAAACGTTCGTGGATCTTGAGAGTTGTCTTTGAATTGAATTATTCAAGAACTTTAGTCATTTAAGCATGTGAGAAACACCTCAAGGTTTTGGGTAAAGTTCCCACTAACACTTAGCAAGCCAACAAGCACCTTATGCTTGGGTAGGACTTGTGAACACTATCTTTTGGAGGTCTTTAATGAAGCTAACCCTACGGTCTTTAAGCTCCATTAGGTAGCATTTCTCTTTAACATACCATCTCTCATTTGGACCCCTTTTAACCTTGGCCCCGTGTTGAGGCTGATCCATAAACACATGTCTATATTCTAACCCTTGTTTTCGTTTATTCTTCCATATTAAATGATCAGTTTAATATGAGAAAATCATTTGGGTTGGTTAGATATTAGATTTTATGAAAACCTGTATTGTTTTGCGCATGGCCGGCATAAAAAAGAAGCGCTATGCAAATCCTAGCAAGTTTCATTTCATGGAATTGTGCAAAGTCCACAGTGGCTATAGTGAAGGTTTTTCTTTCCTCCTCAATGCCGCTGATCTGCAGCTCGCTATGCCTCCACCAAGATTCTATTAACATTTTTTCTTTTTAGAAAAGAGGATGGGCACCCTTACCTTGCTAAAGGATCAACCCCATGTAGGAATTGTGCGAAACAAGGAAGCGACATCGCGGCTCAGCATTGGCTATGATCAGGAATCGACAATCACCAACCATGTACTTAGAGCTATAGAAAATTGCATAAATTGTTGGCAAGAAAATTTTTTCGCTACATCAAATTTCATGGATTTTAAACTGCTGCCAAATTCAAGCACAACTTTAAGGAGGGCGAACTAAGGCTATTTGAGGTGGACGACCCTCAAGTCCACATGAACTAGCCATGAAAGGCATGCGAGCAACAGCTTTTGGGAAGGACCGATAGGATCGATCAAGGATCTCAAATCTTTTGACTTGTGGCATGCATAAGCTTTATATTACCATATACATGTGGTAGTGATGTGTGTGAACACACTAGGACCACCGGGGCATTTTTTCCCTCTTTAGGAGGTTTTTTCCCCCGTGCATTGTATATATGCCCATCACTCTAGGGCTATCTATCTTTCCATTTCACACTGAGTAACACACTCTCTATTGTGTGTCTTGAGTTTCCTTCGTCTTCTCCAAGATGTGTGCGTTTCTTTGCAACCCTAATTCCAACAATTGGTATCAGAGCAGGTGTGCCATCCTCTCGGTTTAGTCGCCAGCAGCTCCAACACACGCCTACTCACTTTCTCCAATTTTTGTGAGCTTTGGATAGGGTTCGGAGTTCGATAAATTTTTTGGGTAAGCTCGAAGAGCTTAGTCTGCTCATATTTTTTATTCGGGCGCCTTTCGGCCTCCGTTTTCCACTATAGGCAGGTCTGCAGAGACAATTTTGTCATTTAGTAGAGAATTTATGTCAGTGCTCTTTTCTCCATAGCATGTCCTATACAGTCTACTATGGGTTGTGCTATATAGCATGAGCTAGTCTCACTCAATTTCTCCTCATTTTGGGCAGTTTTCACATCAGGTGCAAACATTTTCCATGGCTGACAACAACACACCTGTGTTCAAGATGTTTGCTACTGAGGACTGGTTGGATGAGGACAATTACCCTATGTGGGCTTACATGATTCAACATGTTCTTGTGTCAAAGGGCGTCTAGAATATTATGCAGGGCATTGATGTATGTCATGGTTATGAGGACGTAGTCAAGATTGAGGATGTTGCAGGTCTTCCTGCAAGAATTGCTGCTAATAGAGTTGTTTTGCCTACGGAAAAACAAGCTCATTGGGATGTAAAGGATGTACAGGCTCATGCATTGATTGCGTTGTCTGTGAAGTACACCATTACTCCTCACATTCGTTCGATGAAATCTACAAAACGGGCTTGGGATATTCTAGTAGGTCTTTATGCAAGCCGCAATGAGGCTAAAATTTCTTTGTTGCGTAAAGAGCTGGAATCGAAGATTATGCATGAGGAAGATGATATGGACACTTTCCTTGCTCGTGTCAAGGATATCAATGAGCAACTTATTTCTGCAGGTGAAGTCATTTCGGACAATTCCCTTGTGCAGACTGTTCTTGATGACTTACCAGATTCTTACCAGACTTTTGCTAGTACTTGGAGACTTATGGCCCAAGTAAATCTTGAAGTTGTCAAGTTTGATGCCTTATGCACATTGCTATTGCAAGAGTCAATTTCCAAAAAAACAGGACTAGGTAGCGTGCAATTGAACAGGCTTTTATTGCATCTCAAAGAAAGTCTAGAGATTCTAGTGATAAGGGCAAAAAGAAGATGCATTGCCATTATTGTAAAGCTAATGATCACTTGACCAAGCAGTGTCCTAAGTTGAAGGAAAAAGAGGCTAAGAAGAAAGAGGGTGTTTCCACTGCAAATGCTGGTTCCACTACAAATGCATCCATTGTTGAGTCTTCTGTGAAAGGAGACTATGATGTTGATGTTCATGCAGAATGGGCTTTTAGTGCAGAATGCACTTACAATCCTGTTGTCCATGATGCATGCATGTCAATTGCTGCAGATTCACATGTGTGGTATTTCAACAGTCGTGAATTGTTCACCTCTCTTGAGTATGTCCCTCATGGGAATTCAATCACTTGTGACAACAATGCCTCTTATCCGGTTTCAGGGGGTTGGAAAGATCATGCTTACTCTTGCAAATGGCAATTTTCTCACACTTGTTGATGCACTTTATGTACCTGGGATCAAGAAGAATCTTTTGTCTGTATCTATACTTGCTAGACTTGGACTTGTAGTGAAATTTGTGGATTACAGATGTACATTTCATGATCTCAATTTTGGTGATAAAATGGTGGATCTGGCCATTTGTGCCATGGGCTATATAAGCTCACTTTGTATGACAAGTGTGGGACAAAAAATTTCAAATGCAGTTGCAGATTCAAGGGTTGTTTCAGATGCAAGACTGTGGCATGCACGTTTTGGGCATCTGAATTTTTCCATTTTGCTACGTTTGCAAAAATATGATATGGTTGCTCCTTTGCCACCTCTTGAAGCACCTATTAAACATGTTTGTGAAGGTTGTATTTTGGGTAAAATGTAGCATTCTAAGTTTCCAAAGGATTGTTCAGTTAGGGACACATGCAGGTTGCAGCTTGTGCATAGTGATGTTTGAGGGCCTATGCAAACTCCGTCCTTGGGCAATTACCTGTACTTCGTGACTTTCATTGATGTTTACTCTAGGCATGCATGGGTATTTCTGCTTAAAGCAAAGTCTGAAGTTTTTATGTGCTTCAAACAATTTTTGGCTATGGTTAAAAATGTATCGAAATGTACTATGGACACCCTCCATTCTGATCGAAGGGGGGGGAGTATATGTCAAATGAATTTAATGCATTTTTGGCTAGTCATGGCATAAAACACCAATGTACAGTGCCTTTTACGCCTTAGCAAAATGGTGTAGCTGAGAGGAAAAACATGTTACTTACGGAAATGGCACGATGTATGGTCAAAAGTCAAGCTTTGCCACATTGTTTTTGGCTTGAGGCCATCATGTGTGCCACTTATGTGCTTAACAGATGTCCTACGAAATCTTTGCAGTCTATTACTCCATATGAAGCATGGCATGATAGAAAGCCTTCTATTGAGCACATGCATTTTTTTGGCTGTTTGGTATATGGTTTGGTGCCACAAACACAGTGTAGAAAATTGGATGATAAGGCTGTCAAATGTATTTTTGTTGTTTATAGTACTGAAAGAAAGAGACAGTAATGTAAGCTCACAAGACATCTATGACACTTTGTTGCCTCTTTTCAGTGGTGGAAGTTCGAATGTAAATTCCAATGAGGCAAATGTACAGCCTATGGGGGTTTCCAAAAATGTTACAGATTAGCCTATTATTGATGCGGATGTACATGATGTACTTGATGAGGAAAGGGATGAAAGTGAGTAGGCTAGAGGTATGCCAAAATGGTTGGTGAATACATTGCATGATAGCACCTTTGTATAGTCGTACTCGTTCAGTCTCTGGCCATGCATCTTATGCATCAGATTGTTATGCTTTGGCTATGTCTAGCTTACATGATGTTGAGGAACCTTTGTCTTTTGATGAAGCACAGAATTCAAAAAATTGGATGGCTGCAATGCAATCAGAATATGATGCACTTATAGAAAATGACACATGGATTTTATGTGATTTGTATCCTAGCAAAAAGGCCATTGGTACGAAGTGGGTTTACAAGTTGAAACACAAGCCGGATGGTGAGATCGATCGCCATACGTCTTGACTTGTTGCAAAGGGTTATGCACAGCAAAAAGGCATAGATTATGAAGAGATTTTTGCTCCCACTTGTCCTATGACTACTGTGCCTTTTCTATGTGCATTGGAAGCTCATTTTGATTGGGATGTACATCAATCAGACATTGTTACTTCTTTCTTAAATGGTGACATATTTGAGGAAGTTTATGTAACGCAGCCTCGCGGTTTTGTCATAAAAGAACAAGAGGACAAAGTGTGCAGATGATGTAAGAAGTCTTTGTATGGGTTGGAGATTGAAGCAATCTCCTCGTGCTTGGTATGAGAAAGCTGGCACTCATTTGATCAAACAAGGCTTTCGTAACAGTCCAACACAAAGCACATTGTATGTAAAACGTGAGGGTGTTCTGATTGTGGTTCTTTATGTAGATAATTTTTTGATAACTGGACCAAATGAAAGACGTATTACTGAATTTAAGGCTGATTTGAATGCTAATTTCAAGATGAAAGATTTCGGGTTGTTGCATCATTACTTGGGTATACAGTGTAAGCAGTGTGATGGTGATATTGCCTTGTGTCAAAAAAGTTACATAGAGACATTGCTATGTAAGTTTGGACTTGAGGATTGCAAACCTATTGCCACTCCCATGGAAACATGTTTGAAATTAAGTCTTCATGATGCTGGTGATCCTGTTGATGTCACTCTTCACCAATATATTGTTGGCTATCTCATTTATGTATGCAACACAAGGCCAGATATTCAGTTTTTTGTCTCACATGTCAACAGATTTATGCATAGCCCAGGGTCTAAGCATTGGCAGGCTTTCAAGAGGATTTTCCGCTACCTTAGTGGAACTTTACATCTTGGCTTGTTTTATCCCAAGGGGGGGTCATTGTCGCCATACTTACATGCTTTTTCGGACTCAGATTGGGCTGGTTGTTTTCACATGTGAGTGTCTACAAGTGGTTTTTGTTTCATGCTTGGCAGTGCATGCATATCATGGTTGCGCAAGAAGCAACCTACTATGGCCACTTCTAGTTGTGAGGCTGAGTACGAGGCAGTCTTCACAACTATAGTTGAGTGTGTATGGCTCAGATGCCTTATGGCTGATTTGGGTGATGGACATGACACTGCCAACACTATCTACACTGACAGTCAAAGCGCATTAGCAATTGCAAGGAACCCAGTTTTTCATGCTTGCACAAAGCACATTGAGGTGCATTACCACTATGTCAGGGAGAGGCTCTCTGCAGGAGACATCATCTTGTATTATGTGCCAACATAGGACAACCTTGCAGATCTTTTCATAAAGGCATTGTCTCATGAGAAGCTCGAAGCTTTCCGCAAACTTTGGGATTACTCCCCTTTGTGGACTAAGCATGTCCTCAAGGCATGGCACTTTCCTTTACTCATGTGTCAGCTCTCGTTCACCGCATCACTCCAGGGGGGATTTGTTACCATATACATGTGGTAGTGATGTGTGTGCCACACTAGGACCGCCGGGGCATTTTTTCCCTCTTTAAGAGGTTTTTTTCCCCGTGCATTGTATAAACGCCCATCACTCTAGGGCTATCTATCTTTCCATTGCACACTAAGTAACACACTTTCTATTGTGTGCCTTGAGCTGTGTGCGTTTCTCTGCAACCCTGACTCCAACACTTTCATGGGAAAGCAGTAATATATAGGCTCTAAGATATGAAAGAAAAAAAATCCATGCATGTGCCAAGAAGCAACGCTAATAAAGGTAAAGAGTTATATTTACATGCTAATTTTGTCTTGCAATTTCTACAAGGCACAACATGATCGGCCAACAGGCTCTTGGCATCTCTAGAAATCAACATGCATGCAAGGAGAACTGTAGGATTTGGCAAAGAGAACCTAAGGAGCCGCAGGAAAGTCTTATGGAGGGCATGCTAGGGGAAATATGACAAGCGTCGGGGTACAACATGCATAGCATGTGGTATATAAAGATTAGCTTCTAGCTTTGATGCAAAAATTTCAGCAACTCAAGACTCGACAAACTCCAACATTCCAAGTTCTGAAATGATTCTCGTCCAAGGGTTACAACACAGAGGACACTCCTCAGTGGTCAAATTTTGCTACAACAACAAGAACAATTGGAAATCTTTTAGAATTCACGGAGATCAGCATGGTTTGTTGCTCGACTTAATGGCGTGTGCCAAGCTGCTTCGCATGGCCAAGTCAAGCATTGTATGCACGAAAGCATATGCAAGGGACACACACCACAATAGAATAAGGGATTTTCCTCAGTCCCACATTCTCTCTCTCTTTTTCTTTCCTAATTCTCTAAAGGGATAGTGAAATTAGGCATGATTTTACTAAATCTTTTTAAGTTGATGTGTTTTTGAAGGGCTACGAGCCATCTATTTTAGAAGGGCTAGAAGCCATCTACTTTGGAATGGCTATGAGTCATATTTTTGTAATCCATCAGTGATTGCATTCAAGATTGAACAATTCTATCTGGGTGACGATTCTAATAGAAAGAGTCTTGCCATTAGTGTTTTTTGGGGTGTTAATTTAACACTGTATACTTTTAGTATGAAGATCAAGTTGAGCTTTTGAAAGTCTAAAATTCATAAAGGCTTATCTTTACCTAAGTGTATAGATGAAGCAAACATTTCAGACAGTATGACTGACCACACAAACCCAAGATTATGGACTTTAAGGTCTCGAACAACTCCCGTGTGGGTATGATTCCCACTCGAACAAATCTCTTACTTTCTCTATAGCACGGAGATTGTCTATAGGAGCACAGTTTTGGGGTATGACCCAGCTTGTGGTTATTTGATGATCAATTCTTGGAATCTTCCCACTTGTTCTTTCAAGAAAATATCCTCTCATCTACCAAGGGGTAAACATTGTATCATTTGGAATCTGCTAAGGGTTGCAGATTGCCAAGGCGAGAGCAATAATCATCAAATAATTGTCTTTGTCTATAATTCACTAATTTCTCTTTAGTGCTTAGTTGACAGGTTATGTAAGTACATATTGATACCCTTGAAGTAGGTTAAGTGTTCCCAAAATGGGATGTATATGGTGCTTCCATTTTTCTAGACAAACACATGACAAGGTCTTGTTGGAGCAAAACACTTTGGCAAAGTATTATGCCATACAATTTTTGCACCTTGCAATGTTATTTGGTTTAGCCAGGGTGGATCAAGGTTAATGAGGGTCCCTCTCACTCATGTCACTCAGTGTTTACAGTTACCTCCACACACAAGTACATCTCGTACTTTAAAGATGTCCTTCTTTCAGATATCCTTATCCGAGACATATTCCACATGTGGAGAATATGAGTCTCTTGCATTGACAGTGACACTCGTCGTTTGAATTATGTGTCGCGACTAAGTCCCTAGGTGCTGGTCAAATCCGTTTACTAAACCATTTTGAGCACATTGTATCAGGAATAATTTTAGTAAATGGTCATATACTTAGTAAGACTTGTAAGGTTACAAGTATTGTTGACCAACTTTAATGGATGGTTGTTTATACACGTAGCACGGTTATGTTCTGTTAATGAATTAGTTCATTTTGTACCCATATGTGATGGATTTTCACATTCTATTATGGTCCAAATAGGTTAGCACGATTTTTATGTGGAAAGTATTTAGTTCTTTTAAAGTCGTTAAAGAAGCTACTGAGGACACTCCAACAGTTACACACTACACTTGATACCCCTCAGATTTGCTATCACAAATTTTTTCCCGAGAAGAATGCGATCTTGAGTATTGATTGCCTCACATAAAATTAGAATGTAGATCACACTACAATCAAGAATCCCATTCGTGAACTGTGAACACATAACATCCAAACTTTCCTACACAATGAACTTTTGAAACGCATCCTGTTCATAAATTAGCCAACAACAATGAACTTGTGTGCTCACCCATTGTGTTTTGTATATGTCGCATTGGTTCCTTACTAGATGTATACGCCTTGAACTTCGACCCACAGGTTGAAACACCAATAACTTGAAATCCTCTCTCTGCCACTCACAAGCATGAAGCAAGTTACGCAAACATGCACTTGACTAGAAATCTGTCATCTTACTCATTGTGACTGTCACCACATGTTCCATGCTGATTTCCGAATCGACTCTTTATCACTATTATCCCTGACAAGCTTGCATTTGCCTTTTTCCTTTTGCAAGACTCAAACCATGCCTTGGGCTTCACAATCCCAATATAAACAGACCCACACCTCCCTTGAAGGCCTCCTATGTGCCAAGGAAACTAACTGGTACTGGTGAATGCGCCATCCATAGCCACTCAATCCGCTTCAAAAGGCAAAGTTCGCCATCGTTTCAGTCTTCATCCACAGCTCTAAGGGGCTGCTAGAGAGCACCAACAACATGCGTCTCAAAATGCAAAACGCTTCATGTAGTAGTCTGCCATAGTTGCTCCCTCAGTTTCAAAATGCCCATAGAGCGGGGTTCATCCAAGCATGCATACTGCGGTTCAGAAAGATGTAAGGAAGCGTCTTTTGCGTGCCAAGTTAACATGTTGCTGTCTCTTTGCGTCTCAAAACATTGTTGGAGAGCCACCAGTCCTCGTTGTCACCATTGAAGATGCCAATCCTCCAAGTCAATTGCGTTTGGCAACGCTTTGTGAAAACACCATTCAATAGCATTTTAAAATGCTATGCCAAAATTCACGAGCTCTCATAGCCAGAGCTTTCCTCTTCATTACTTCTCGTCCCATGATCATTGCACCAAAAGCTCTAATACGATGTCAAAGTCGATGATGCAAAAGGGTAGAACAATAGGGACAATACACGAGAGAGAGAGAGAGAGAGAGAGAGAGAGAGAGAGGGGGGGGGGGGGGGGGAGAGAGAGAAGAAGAAGAAGAGAATTTAACTTCGGAGAGAGAGAGAGAGAGAGAGAGAGAGAGAGAGATTGAATTATTGTCCACGGAAGTCAAATATGACCTATGGGACCGAAAAACAACGCATTACAAAGGTTTCTTCTAAGTGAAGGGCAGATACATCTTAGTTAAGGAGTGAGGATCCAGTGAGGGGTGAACAAAAGATAAAATGGAATGAACAAAACTTAAAACTTAAGGGGGGGTAGGTGAAAGGGGAACCATTCTAGGAGTTCGGAACTCCTGAATAATGGATTTATCTCCTCGATAAACTGCCCATTTCCCTGTCGTGTGCGCTGCTCGCACCTTTTGTAGTTCTACCTTCTTCTGCTTGAGTTGGTTGGGGGTAAGATCCTTTGTGAACCAGATTTTAGTGCCCTTGAGAAGCTTTGATTGTTCAAGGAGTTTAATTTGGTCCACTTTGGTCTTGAACGTGAGGATCACATGATTGGTGTGATGCTCATGTGTGATGGAGTCGATTGTTGTTGGATCCCACTTGATCATGTGGGTTGTTGTTTGGATGCGGGCAATGGCTTCATGAAAGTTGAATTCTCCTTTCCAGTCACTTGGCAGCCCACAAATGCGAACATTGAGGGTTATCTCCTCTTGCCGTTGTCACTCGCATAGCATGGACGCCACACTATCTTCAACTTTGTGGATGATGGCTTCTTACACTTGATTTTTGACCGACTTTGTAAGGGTAGTCTCCACTTCTTCCTTTGTTTTGTTGAACTTGGTTTGCATCTGTTCGATTTCCTCCATCTGGTGGTTCTCCACTGCGATTAGTCGAGTCTTGATGGCGATGAGCTTTTGTTTCAGCTTGTCATTTTCCTTGCGGAGTCTTCCAACTTCACCTTGAAGGCGGTTGATGCTATCCGTTTGTGGGGGTGTCGCCACAACCCCGGCAAAGGTGAGCTTGTTTCGGGATGAGGCTCGTGTGGCCATGGTTTTACTCAAGGGGAGAGTTTACTGTGAAAAAAAGTCGGTAGAGCTTGCAAAGTGTGTTTACTCAGTAAGTCGACCAAAGTGATGCAAAGTGGGTGGGTTTACTCAGTGAGCTTAAGTCGGCCAAAGTGGGTTCGACAGAGGATGGGTTTGACAGGGCAGCCAAAACTGTTTACTCATTGATTAAGTTGGCCAGAGAGAGATTCAATAGCGAGTTGTGGCGGGCTGTAAGTGGGTTCGACAGAGAGTCAATGGCGAGAGAGATTCAATGGTAAGTGGGTTCGACAAAGAGTCAATGGCGAGAGATTCAATGGCGAGTTGTGGCGGGCTGTAAGTGGATTCGATAGAGTAAATGGCTGGTTGTTTGAGGCTGTAAGTGGGTTCGACAAAGGAACGCTGGCTGAGGGCTATTCGATGCAGTGTGCAGGGTCTGCAGGTCGACATTGAAGAGAGAGAGAGAGAGAGAGAGAGAGAGAGAGAGAGAGAGAGAGAGTAGCTGAGCCAAGCAATCGGGCAATGAATTATTGATTATTACAATGGGGACTAGGTCCTACTTCTATACTAGCTTAAGGCCCTCAAGTACCCTGCTCAACAAATTGCCCTACCCAGAACTTTGACAAATAAGTAAAATAAATACCTTAATCCAAAATAAATATTGGGAGCACATTGGGCTATTCACTTGCGATCAGTGCTGGAAATTGCAACCCTTCCCACCCTTCCTTAGGGGTCTAGCCCTGCACATGCATGGCACTTTTGTGATAGGCCTTCCCAGTGAAGAGCATGCCATTCAGAGGACCCTTCCCAATAGATGGGTCCTTTGAAAATAAGCCTTCACTAGGAAGGGCAAGTTTTGAAAATGCCCTTCAAAGATAAATTCTATAAAATAGCCCATAAAAATCAAAGTAGAAGGTTGCTTAGTTAAAACATGAGCCTAAGTTCTAGGTGTAACTCGGATGTGCTACATTCAAGATCGACTCGTTTTAGTTTGAGCTTTGTGGTGGTAGGAAGTTTCTCCGATAGATTATAATTTGCTCTCGTGTGTCGTTTTGTCTTCCTATCCATTGGACATGCTGGGGTGGGGTGGCAAGGACCTCGATGTGGTGGCATCCGCTGCTCAAGATCTGTGTCCAAATATATTGTTTGTAAGATCCTAGTCTTTATGGTGTTTATGCTCCTTTTGGCATGTGATACACATGGGGTTTTCATGGTCTGTAATGGTGGGTTGCGGGGTTGCGGGTCCATATAAAAGCCAAGACACTTGTAGTGTTTTTCTTCTTTAATGTAAATAGCTCCTATTAAGCATTGCTTATATATTAGAAAAAGAAACAAAGCCTAAGCTCTAAGGTGGTAAAATATAAGTTTAAATTTATTAAAATTTGAATCCCACCACCTAAATTAAAGAAGAGATAACACTTTTTATATGTTATTTTTAATTAAGACCTTCAAAAAATCAAAATGCGACAAGATTTGAGAGTGGCACCTCACGAGTTATGCTTTTTATATGGATGTAGATGCTTTGCAATGCAAAGTTTGATGCAACCAGACTTGTGTTGTGTGCAACGTGCATGATGATTCTAGAATCTAGCGACCTCTAAGCTCCTCCTCCAATGTCCTAGCCTCTAGCGCATGTGTGAACAAAATTGAGTTTAGGCATGAATCTTTTAAAGGAAATGAGGAGATAGCATTGAGACTCGAGGAAACAAGTCACTCTCTCTCTCTCTCTCTCTCTCTCAACGTATTTCTGGCCTCTGCATGGCTTCACATGAGAGATGAACACTTTCTATGTACACTTCTTTCTCTCTTTGTGCCACCTACTGCATTCTCTCCTACTTGCAGCTATAGCATGCAAGTAGGAGCATGCCCGTTGAAGGGCCACTATATGCCAAGAGAATCTCGAACCACATCTTGGCCCCTAGCCTCTACCCTTGCACAAACTCCTGGATCATGCTGTCCATGCCTTTGTTGCAATAGACATTGACCAAGACACCTTCCTCTTAGAGAGCCTTACCTCGTTGAATTGCCTCCCTCCTCTTCCTTTTGTCAGAGGGCCTCACCTCACAAATGTCCCTGAAACTTGCACACTCTTGCATATTCTTCTTGTGGCACATGTTGGCTAAAGTGAGTGCTCTTAAGATATGTGTGTGTGTGTGTGTGTGTGTGTGTGTGAGAGAGAGAGAGAGAGAGAGAGAGAGAGAGAGAGACGTGAAACTAAATGGTGATGCTATCTCGAACCACATCTTGGCCCCTAGCCTCTACCCTTGCACAAACTCCTGGATCATGTTGTCCATGCCTTTGTTGCAATAGACATTGACCAAGACACCTTCCTCTTAGAGAGCCTTACCTCGTTGAATTGCCTCCCTCCTCTTCCTTTTGTCAGAGGGCCTCACCTCACAAATGTCCCTGAAACTTGCACACTCTTGCATATTCTTCTTGTGGCACATGTTGGCTAAAGTGAGTGCTCTTAAGATGTGTGTGTGTGTGTGTGTGTGTGTGTGAGAGAGAGAGAGAGAGAGAAACGTGAAACTAAATGGTGATGCTTTTGGGGGGAAGGGAGCAAACAAAGCTAAAGTATAATATACCAATATTCTAAAAATTTACTAACCATCAAATTTTATTAAAAAAATACCTAATGCTAGCTCCTCTTTAGTCTGGAACAACAAAAGATATGCCAAAAGCAAGTGAATATTTCATAGGAGCAAGATAATTAAGGGGTATCGAGTGACGGGTTGGTGCATTTCTGCCTTGCATGATGACGGGCAAAGTGTATGATGGCCCTTCCTCTCCGAAGGCCAACTAAGGGAATTCCCCTTCCCTAGGAAGGACAAGGGCACCCTTCAATTTCCAGGCTTGCTTGCGATGCTATAGCTTTTAACACTCTGAACACAACCAATCACCGTCAGAGACCTATCTATATTGCACAAATAAAAAATACTGCAAGCACAACTTTGTACACAATTTTTGTGTCAAAGTGGTCTCGTCATATGCGTACTTGTACGACAATAATAACAAGAAACGATATTTCTTTCCTTAAGAAGTGGGTCAGTCATTTCCCTCATTCCATTTCAGAAGAAACGTCTTCGACCCTTTTTTGGGAGTAAAAAATTTGCATGCCGCTTTTTACCCTCAATTAATTATCTTTTAGCTTGAATATCATTTTTAAGCCATGTGTCGCTTTAGTGATGCATGCAAGCAGGTAAATGAGTGTGTGTGTGTGTGTGTGTGTGCACGCACACGCAAGTGCGCATAAACAAAGTATTAATTGTCCTCAATTAATTATCTTTTAGCTTGAATATCAATTTTAAGCCATGTGTCGTTTTAGTGATGTATGCAAGTAGGTAAATGAATGTGCGCGTGTGTGTGTGTGTGTGTGTGTGCGCATGCGCGTGTGCCCACACACAAGTGCACATAAACAAAGTATATCATTAAGGGTAAAACCCACAACCTGAGGTTAATCACTTAGCTGCCTGCACATAATTAGTTTTAGACAATTTCTATTGTAGAAAAAGGCACCTTTATGAGAGCTTGTTATGTAGCCAAGAAAATAAAGCTCTTTCTACCCTAAGGGTGATATAATAATCACATGGTCACATACTCTATGCAATGGTCTTTGTGAGTTTTCCTTGCTCAATATTACAATAAAAAGTCATTATTAACTAATAACGTGGTTTTATATGTAAAGAGTAACCACACACACATTGATGTCTTTTACATGGGAACCAAAGAAATGACTAGCAAGCCCCACCCCCTCCACCTCCACCTCCACAGCCACCTCCACCTCCACAACCACCGCCACCAGAACCACCACATCCGGCTCCCCCACATGCACTTCCTCCACAAGCACCAGCTCCACACGACCCTGCGGCTCCACATCCTGATTCCCCAAACATAGAATTGTCTGGTTTATAAAACATAGAGGACCATTCAATGGGGGCCATATCCCACCAGCAGTCATATGGAGTCATGGTTTTGCTTATTGATCGATCTCTTCCATCTAAAACAACAGAACCTTCAAAAGCAAAAAAACAAGAGAAGCTCTAAATGCCAATAGCCGAAATCACAGGCAAAACAATCTTTTTCTCACAAAAACAGCAACAAGTGTGTGAATAAGCTGATGATGATGGTGATGAAGACCATACCCCACTCATCGGTTGTCCGTATTGATCGACTTGGAGGTTCCCGTCGCGCACTGAATGTGACTTTGACACCTTGCATATCCATCACAGACTTCGAAATAATGCTCGATAGTAGGAGGACAAGAACAACGCTTTCTTCAGGTGAGACCTGTAGAGAGTAATTCCCACATTCATATTTGAGAGAGAGACCATATCCATAGCCACAAGAAGATCTAGAAATTTTCTCGTGCAGAAAAACGGAGTCTTTTTCAGATTTTTTCATACAATGCATAACATCATGAGCTTATGCTCGAGAGGCACCGCATACCTAGCTAGATATGATTGGGGACACGGGACCACCGGCCCCCCCACCGGGCCGGCGGTCCCCTGCCCCCAATCATACCTAGCTAGGTATGTGGTGCCTCCCTCACAGAAGCTCATGATGTCGAGTAAGTCACAATGCGGGAATTATTGTGAGAATTTGTGCAAAACTTCTTGTGAGCATAGTAAAGAAGAAACAAACAAAAGTTTAATACCTCCATAGCACCGGTCCTCCAATTGAACAGAGCGGTCGCCTTCCCCATGGATGAATCAACGAGATTGTACCGTAAAAGAGTCACAAAGCCTCCTTCCTCGTCCTCATTAGCATCTTTCACTTCATAGTCTAGTTTCCGTCCACACACAAGACCTATCTGGAGTGAAAAATGCAATTGATGTTCCCAATCATTGGAACCTTGATCGAAACTCTAAAACTCCGGTTTTTCCGTTTTTGTTTTTGCAGAGGACAACGTGTACAACTTGAACCCTTATAAACCATGAAAGAGAAGTACCTGATACTTGAGACTTCCATTTAGCTCTAGATGTGGTCGGAGGTTCCATTTTGGATCCAGGGTGGATGCCCTTACTATAAGCTGACTACTGTTTTCAAAGAAAGCCCAGCATCTTTGTAGTGATAAGGATTGTTTTGATTCTTGGCCCGTTACTACTTGATTTGCGACGGCAGCCACCGTCGCTGCAGGGTCATATGAGAAAACAAGTCAGATATGCTCATAATCCCTCTGTCATTGCACAAGACCATTAAAGTACCTGGAGCAGTCCCTCTCCTGCTGTGACTGCTTCGATACTCCCAACCACCTTGATGGATGTGGATGCACTTTCTAGCTTCTGGTGTACGGGTAAAGCCATCAGAATACCTGCGCACCAAAGCCGAGGATAATGTTCGTCGGTGTGGGTGCACACATGTTTGAATTGGACAAACAATGCAATGGTTAAGATGACACAAACCTAGCACGAATAATGAAGACCTGTCTGTTGGCATGATCAAGAACAATCCTGGTGAGCCAGCATCCACGCCTGTCGATTAAGCCACCCATGCCCATGTAGCCTTTATCGTCTGTTGGAATGGAGTTGATGATGCGGAACAACTGTGGCGCTGGTTGGGGAGGAGTCAAAGACACAGAAACATACAATGATCCGCCATTTGTCACAGGCATTGGGGGCGTCAGAGAAAGCCAGCCACTGTAGGAGAGGGTAGGTGTGCTCAATAGAGACTCCCAGGAAAGAGATGTGTATCCTAGTACCTCACTGCCTGAAAACATCTGGACGACGCTGCTGGAGTGGCTACGAAGCAGCTCCAGTGTAAAGCCCTCAGTGGATTTCTCTGCTTGGAATTTCCAAGTGTGCATCCAAACAGGTTCTGAGTACCTCAAGGGGATTAAGGGTGTCCTTAATTTGAAGGCACTGCATTTCTTTTGTAATTGCAGACGTACTTGGATACTACCTCGCCTTTTAGGCAGACCATCAGCCCTCAGTATAGTCAAATAGACCTGTAGAAACAAGTTATGGAGACCTTGTAGCAATGCATTGTCACTTGAACTTGATTTCAAGACTAAATTGCCTCTTGTACAAATACAAGTTCATCAAATGATCTTCCTACAACACGATGTGATCAGACGATCTTCCAGGCACAACACATGGAGGAAGCATAGAGTTTGATTGATGATATCAGCAATGGAGTTCTTTTCATCTGCGTATAACTATGTGCAATAGGTGAATGACGTTAGGAGTATGAAAAAGGCATATCATTGTTGACAACATTTTGGGGAAGAAAATGGCACTGTAGTTACATGAGGCAATGGCCATTTTCAGACTTCTGTTTTTAGGATTGGAGCAGTGGGATAGGCTTTTGTGCTCTTTTCCTTCATGACTTCCATGCCGTAACCTCCTGGAGGTTCTTGGTACACAAAGGTGAAAATTGTGTATATGCAGTTTGAGAGCCATATGAAAAAACTCTGATCCCCGCAGATAAACATGAAACTAATGCAACCAGATGATACCCCAACCACACAAAAATAAGAAAACAATGCTGCAATCTGTTTGTGCCATTTGAATCAATTCCAAGGTTGCATTCCAAACACATATTTATCAAACACCTTGACCAAATCAGCATAGAAATAGAACCAGACAGACCTGCATGGTTTCTCGCGGAGCTATTGGAGTGAAGTTTGAGGGAGTTCCAATAGCAGGAACTTGAGAGGATGAGTGGACTGGGGTTGGTGGTTCACCTCTGTACATGGCACCCGCGTGTTCGTATATACTACCATAACTGTGCAGCCACCTTTCAGAAGTTTGACGAAATCCCTCATCTAGTTTTTTGCCACTGCTCCTATCTGTGTCAGTGTCATCATGTTCAAGCACTCTTCCGAGTATACATGTTAAATCCTCAGAGTACACCTTCGGGTTCAGCTGATGAGCATGCCACATTAAGTCTATGTCATAAGTAGGAACCAAAAAGTCTTTGCAACCAGTCATCTTGAACAAATGCAAGAAAGCCTTGTAACGCTGCTCCGCCGCACTCAAGAAGCTCTCCTCCATCATGTGAGGCTTGGAAACCTGGTTCATCATATTAAGACCCTAGAGTTACCCTGAGCTCGAATATGGAAGTACTTAACATACATACACTCAGGGCATGCATCGGCACTCAGATATGCAAGGGTGTGCATGTATAGATGTAGCTATGCAGGCATACATGCATGCATGTGGTTTTGTGCCTAAATGCATTTGTACACTTACTACAAGCGTACATACATAGGCATTCATATATATACATACACACACCCACACCTAGTGATACTACGAGCATACATATATAGACACTCATATATACGCGTGTCTATCTACATGTACGTGCACGCACATGCACATGTGGTTTGTGAGGAAACCGGTTTTGTATTGCCGAGTACATAAAAGCCCTTGAGATTCTCTCTCTCTCTCTCTCTCTCTCTCTCTCTCTCTCTCTCTCTCTCCCCCCGCGCACGCGTGCACAAAGAAGGGTACCCTTTTGTATTATGTAATCAAAATTACGGGGCCGAAATAATTACATCAGCCCATAGGCATACAAGGATAATGTATCTAAGAGTGAAAATGTCACAAATGGGAGCGCATAACAATATAAAATATACTTGGATAAATAAACTTCATTACTTAATACTTAGCCAAAGAATATAGAGAGAAATAGAGAGAGTACTAGGAACATGATCAATCAAACCACCAAATTGCTCACAAGACCGGAACCATCGAGCTTGACAGTCACTCCAAGGTGTACTTGGTACAGATTGGAGCCACTTGAAGGTTTAATGATCCTTACGAACAATTAAATCTCCATCATGCAAAAATGCTTCTTAGGCTTTAGAGAAGAAATGAGAGAGAGATGTTCCTTTTCATGCAATGACTGAGGGAGACTAGTGGATTGTGTGCTTTTTCCTCTTTCAAAACATGAGAGTGAGAGATTCATGACAAAGACGGAATATTCTTCTCACAACGAATAACCTTGGGAGAGGCACCTTCGGCGGCAAGAGAGAGAGTGTTTTCTTTCCAACTAACTTGTGGATCAAAACTTTTAAACCATTGTATGCCAAAAATCATATCACATCCAGACAGAGAGAAGAGATGACAAACTTAAGACAAAACCCTATGTTTTGAACTGAGACTGTCACATTATGACATTCATGTGTGAGTGATGAGTGCATGCCACGAGAAAATCCAAAGACCACAATGGGATCCATTGGAATAGCTTCTAATTGTGCACTCTTCACAAGAGAATCACCAATCACATCATGCATATTGCCAGCATCAAACAAAATCACAACACGCTGACCATAACACTTCATGAGAGATTCATCTAGATGACCATTAGAAACTTGGAGCACATTGAGTTTCTCATTGATGAAACTAACAAAAGATATGGGTGCTTTTGTGGGTTCATTGGATGCTTTCTTAGGACAATCTCTTTTCATGTGACCTTTAGTGTGATATTGAAAATGTCTTCCTTCTTTTCCATACTCGGTTCATTCTTCAAGACTTAGCCAACCTCTTACTATTCCTTGAGCAGATTTTTCATCAGGTGTCAACTTAGGGATTTCTTAAGTTTTATCCTTTCCTTTACTATCATTGTTAGGTGAAGAGTTCAGTGCTCTAGGTGTAGAGGAAGATTGAGAAGAGGAAGAATTACTGTCGTTCTTACCATTATGTTGGTTATGAGGGGTAATTCATTTGTTCTCCTTCGGCTTACCTTTGTTGTGCTTCATTTCTCAAGCGAGAGCGATTCTGCTTGTGTCATTGTAGTCCTTTGGGTTGAAGACTTGCACATCATATTTGATGTACTCGTCCAAACCAAAGAGGAAAGACTCCTTGCGATCCTCATCCGACTCGTGCAATTGAACGCCTATCTACAAAATACGATTAGAAAAAGACATAAAAGGAGTGCCATTTTTCTTGAGGCCTCTCCAATCTTCATTCAACCAATCAAGGTAATGCGGTGGCATAAAACGAGCCTTGAGGTTGTCTTGGAAGCTCACCATCCGCAGCACAATCAAGATGCTCAATCATCTGTGTCTCTTGCTAGGACCGATAACAATTAATGGCATCATTTGACAAATACATGGCAGCAGTCAAAACTTTACTATTATTGTTTTTCTTGTTAGTCGCAAAGTAAGCATTGAATTGATGCAACCAAGAATGAATCATAGAAGCATCCATCTTACCATTATACTTCCTGAAAGTCAACTTCTTCGTGACTGGATTGTTGGAGTCCTCGTTTCTACCTGCCCTACTTGATGACTCGCCAGCCTCCTTGGGTGATTCGCTCTTCGAGGAGAGTACTTGTAGGACCAACTCTTTCAGGCGTTGATCTCACTGTGCTTCACGCTCTTGCTCCGTAGCTGCCCTCTTTTCTTCAGCCGCTATGCGTTGAGTTTCATGTGCTTTCTCAAGCTTTAGATCCATAGCTTCCCTTTGTTCTTCAGTTGCTATGCGTTGAGCTTCCCTCTATTCTTCATGCTCCCTTTCCATGGCAGCCCGGTGAGCCTCTTGTTGTAGCATCATCTCCACCATGGACTTCATCAAAGTCTCCATCGCATTTGATGTAATCCCTGGAGGAGGTTCGAGAAACCTTCCTCCTAGTGTATGGACTTCTTCTTCTCCAATTCCACTCTCATCACCTTCACGCTAAGTATCCATTCCACTGCTGTGATGACTATACACTGAGTACTTGGGTACTTGCGGTACTTGTATACTTGGGATACTTGGGGTATTTGGGTTCCTGGGTACTTGGGGTTCTTGGTACTTGGTAATGCTTGCAATCTGCATTTAAGAAGTCAAAAGCAAATAGAGGAGTTCGCTAGAGGACAGGGGAAAAGGTCAGTTGGACAAGGATGGTAGTACCAGTACTCAGTTAGCTGCCTCGATATCCGATAGGTACGACCACAATCATGAATGTAATTCAATGCTTTGTTTGGCTCGAGAGTTTGAAGCCAAAGGCAAAAGCAAGAACTCACAGATAGACAAGGATAAAGGCAAGCTGGACAGAGATTACGGTAATAAAGATTTGACAGAGGAGATCGGCTTGGCACTTGTGGTGGTGGCCACAGTGGCCTCGACGTCACATTTCTAGTCAAATGACAGGTGTCACCACTAGCTTCAGCCAGAGAGAGGCTTGTGAGTGGCAGAGAGGGACAAGCACTGATCCCTATAATTAATTTGGACCCTTGCGTTGGAGTTCAAGTTATTAGTGTTTGGACCCGTAGGTCGGAGTTCAATGCACATGCATCTGGCAAGGAACCAATCCGATGTCTAAAATGCTATGGACGGATGCACCAATTCATTGTTTTTTATCAGATTATGGATAGGATGTGTTCCAACAGTTCATTATTTTGGCGTTTTATTTTTAACGTGATGTGTTCACAGTTCATGAATGGGGATTATTGGACGTAGTGTGGTCTACTATTCAAAGTTTCTACAAAGGAAATCGATGCTCAAGGTGGCATTTCTTTCAGGTACAAAGTTGAGGAGAGCAACACGGAGGTGTATCCTATATCCCGGCCGGTGCTAGGGTGCTTCTTCATCGAATTTGTCTCACTATTAATGTCCACTATGAGCTGTAGAGAGGGTCTTAAATTTTAGGCATCTCAAGTGAATTGCCCAATGTGATCCCATTATTTGGTTTGTCTTTTAGGTATTTATTTTACTTATTTGTCAAAGTCTTGGGTAAGGCAGTTTACTGTGATTGCTATATAAGTAACCCCTTGCCTCCATTGTATACACATTCAATTATTCATTGCCAAGGTTGATTGGTTCAGGAGACTGTCTCTCTCTCTCTCTCTCTCTCTCTCTCTCTCTCTCTCTCTCTCTCTCTCTCTCTCTCTCTCTCTCTCTCTCTCTCTCTTTCTCTCTGTGCTCACTCGGTCTCTACGCTTCCGCATCGTTGACTTTGACAGAAGATTCTTTGAGAACAAATTAGGGAGAGATTCTTTAGGTTATTTTCTTGAGTGATGATACCAAACACTATCAAAGAGCTCTGATACCAATGTTAGGTGCAGCGGAAGTGATTGATGGTGAATGCTCTCAAGGTTACTATTACTGAAGGGGAGAGAGAGCCTCCCTTTTTAATTCATGAGAATTGTGCAATAGACAAGAGAGAGAAGGAGAATGAAAATTGTGATTCAAAGTGTTGTGTGTGTGTGTGTGTGTGTGTGTGTGTGTGTGTGTGTGAGAGAGAGAGAGAGAGAGAGAGAGAGAGAGAGAGAGAGAGAGAGAGAAGACCGACACCATATGGGGTCCCAAACCCCCCTCCAAGGGCCCCCCTCTCTGTTTCTAGAGAGGTATTTGCTTTAGATTGCACAAATGCTAGAACAACGGGTTCTAAATGTGGGAATGTTGATGGTACTTGTTGTAGATGCTTGGTACTACGAGGCTTAAGGCTAAATGCTCAAAACGCTAATGATGCGGAGACTAGGATCTGTGTCTACAAAACGAGGCTATGGGCTGAATGTTGAAAACTCTAGGGAACTTTGGCTTGGAACTGCATTCTATTGGGGCGATCATGGCTCAAATCTGCAAACACTGAAAAACTCTGACAATGTCCTATGAAAACGCTGATATGGGAATGCTGAAAATGTTGGATTGATGATGCTGAAGATAGCTAGAAAAATGTTGGTTGAAGGGGTAAAAAATGTTGGCCTTCTGACTGTTAGAACTTTTGCTTCTTCTGCTTCTTGTCTTGGCCTCCCATGGGCTGCCTTTGTAGCATCAAAAAGCTAGGTCGAGCAATGTCTCTCCATCCTCCACGATTTGTAGTAAAATGCGAAAATGTCACTTATTATTAAGTCCAATAATAAGAGGTGGTTCAATGCCTGGGGATGCACGTCCTGCGTACATGCTCACAAGGGTGTCAGAACACTTCCTAGGCTGACCTAAACCCTAGAAGTAGGAGTTACAGCTTGTCCACATGCACATAGGGTTAGATGTGCACGTGATGGTGAGTGAGAAGATCCACACAGTACTGGGGGCCAGAAGATCGGCTAGTCGCCTCCCCGTAAAAGTATCTTTATTACTGGCGAGAAGTCTATACAAGCACTTGAACCGAACGTATTATCACTCTCGTTCTAGAATAAGACTCGATGGTTCTTGGAAGCCTCAACTTCCTATTGCCACCCTATTCCAAGAAATTTATGTTCCTTATTCTAAATCCTCCATAACCAAAGTTCTCACCTCTGGATCTTACCTTCTAGACTTAGGGCATCATATCCTTGCAACTCTTTTCCGTTGCTATTCCCAGAGTCCTCTTCCTGTAGAATTGAACTCTGCTTTCCTGGATGCAAAGTCCGTCCTTAGGAATCTCAACTTCCGGATCCTAACTCAAGAATCTATCACTCTTAGATCCGTGGGCCTATTCCCAAACTCAAGGTGCAAAACCCTTGGGCTGATCTGGCTCTAGTTCCTCATAGCACTTTTCTTCTGCAGAGGCTCATGCCTCCTGCTACTCCTTCTCCCTCGCAAAGAGGAAATAATCTTGCAAACAAATAGTCAAAGATCAAAACATGAAAGCATTACCTTTGAAGTCTTGATGCTTGCAACACAACTCGGTTCTCGAAAAGAAATTCCCTTGAAGAGATCTCTACACAGAGAAGCCTCTCTTACAATCCTACACACAGAAGATGTGTCCTCCTGAATTCCCATTCGTAGATCAGCCCCAACTACTGTTAGAGCTCATTTTCATGTCCAGTGGTAGCTCCAGTATCTCCTAGGAGCATATTAGGGAGTGAGGGTTGTTTTGTGGCTGTGCCCGGCCAGTATGAGGTAGGTCTCTCATGTCGGGTCGTGTCTAGCCATGCTGAGCTCGAGTTTTGGTTCAGTTCCATAGCTATGTAGGCTTCTGTTCCCCCCTTGGCATGTCTCTCTGCCTTCCTAGGATGCTCTAGGTCATTTGTGTCACAAGACGGGCACCACATGCCAATAGAAAAGAACAGACTGAACAGGCTTTTAGCACTTCAATAACAACTGAATTGAAAGAGAGAGACGACACGCGACACGGAGTGGCAGAATTCCACCCCAGAGAATATTGGCCCCAAACTTTGGCGCCCCTTTCGGTATTTCTTTATATTGCAACAACACAGTACAAGCCAGTACTCCAGACTCTGCACCTTCTCCAGGAAGCATGCGAGAGAATGAGCCCTTAGCACATATTTAAAGGCCCCTTGCCTATGAAAAGAAATTTACATGAAAAGCCTTCAAACTCAAAAGCTTCTGGTCCAAAAGCAATGCTAAAAAAGCTTCCAATGTACATCACGGAATTCCGTACAGCAGTCCATGTAAAACGTGGAAATTCGTACAACATGCCACATCATCAATCAACGTAATTTTCAAAAATCTACCACGTCATCAATTCCATGCAATTCCTTCAGTGTGTGTGTGTGGGTCCTGCTTTATTTTAATCCTTTACGTCACTTGGGGCTCCATCGGACGGGGTCCCCATAAGTTGGGAGGACTTCTTCTGTTACTTGTTCTTCTTAGGGTTTAGGCCCCTCGGCCGGCATCTGCAAGTTGGCTTTATTCTTCAAGGCTTTGACACGTTAGTAGTTTGTGACAATTTCTCCCTTATTTCCCATTTATGGGATTTATTGGCTTGGTCGTGGGGTCCAAGATGTTGGGTCCAGCAGCCAGCAGAGGCCTATATATAGACCTCTGGGGAGAGTACTTTGCATACAATTCTCAGCCCTGCAGGGCGCCCAAGGGTGTTGCAGCCCTTGTTGGCGTATTTGGCCACCAATAGGAGGGGGTGGATTAGCATGCAGCCGCTTTCCTTGGAATTTTTCTTGTTGCCCACGACCAACGTTTGCAGTCACAGGGGACCACTCCATAGCGTTTTCTTAGCTAGCATTCCCAGCGTTTTGGGAGGCCAACTAAGGAAGATTTTTCATCACTATGGGAGTAGAGACAAGGAGCATTTGGTCATCCTCCGATTGGTGATGGGCAATAGCTCTCACCTTCCACATTCCTCCTCAGGGCAGCTCATTCGACGGGCTTTGCTATTGGTCCTTCCTTTGCTAGGAGGAGGATCCATGTCGGGGAGTCCAACCCTTGGTGTGGCCGTGTCATTGGTGTCATGTGCAGGAGCAGTTGGCAGTGTTAGTAGCAGTTGGCAGTGTTAGTAGCAGTCGCAGTTGTGTGTCCTCGGGTCTGTCCATTAGGCATGTCAGTTCTATGCCTGACCACCTTTAGTCACTTGTATGAACAGATTGTCATTAGCATGGAGAGCCTTTCCCAAATCTCTCTCTCTCTCTCTCTCTCTCTCTCTCTCTCTCTCTCTCTCTCTCTCTCTCTCTCTCTCTCATTCTCAGATGTCTCGTCTCCTCCTACCTCAGTGATATTTGTTCTCCACAGGTGTGCCTTTTTCATGTGTTTGGTATTGCAGGTGTTCTAGATCGGAGTCGAGGTACGCACCGGATCATGAACCAGTCCTTGTCTTCATTGCATCTGTTGTTGCCACCTTTGACATGGTATCAGAGCCCTATGGTGATACGACCACCTGAGTGCTCAAATGCGGCTGATCAGGTACTGCTTTGGACATGATTGAGAGAATAAGCCCCCCCCCCCCCCCCCCCCCCCCCCCCCCCCCCCCCAAGTTTGGGATAGATTTAGGTTTGTGGAGGCCTTGGATCTTCATCTACAACTTCCCTGTCTTTACGCTTGATTACCCCGATCTCTCTTCACTGAGGGGAATCCGATGGAGGTTTCAAGATGTGAAACAATGCTGGATTGCTTTGGTTATCCGAGATGAAGTCATGTTACCGTGATTTCATGCAAGGAGAGAAAGCATGCGGTTGTTGGATCCACAGGGAGAGCACTCATTTCCAACTTCTTCTGGAGACAAAAGAGTTTGGACAGTAGTAGGATCTTTTTCATCCCTTATGGAGGAGCTTTCTATGGTTGTGTTTTCTTCGAGGAGATGGATTGGAAGATCTTCTTTGCCTTTTTAAAAATGCACGTCTCCCTTGGAATTGTCGACGGAGCTACCTATCTGATTGGTAGCAGGTTGATGATTCAGTTGCACTCTTGTACTAGATTGTGGATTGAGCATGACAAAGGGGGATCTCTTCCCGTCTTGAAGTAGAGGATGTTCCATGATTTTTCATTTTCCATCTAAGGATGGAAGTTCCAGTTCCGGCTTCAGTAGACTCTTGTTTATCCAGTATGTCGCAATTCAGGTGCATGTTTGAAAGACAATTTGAAGAAGTGGTTCTATGGCATCAAAAAGCTTTTGCATGAGTTTGAGAAGATACATTTTAAGCAAGTTCCTTGTGAGAAAAATAAAGAAATTGATGAGTTGGCTAGGGACAAGTTGGATGCCTTGGTAGCCCCTTTAAAGGTCAAGGAAGCCTTGTATGTGGGAAGGGAATCATTGCAAGATTTAGAAGTATTTCTTGGTAAAGGGCAATGTCCAGAGGGCATGTCAAAGGTTTGGCGTAAGAGAATAGTTGTAAAAGCAAGAAACTACACATTGGTGGGTGAGGATATCATGCTTTATGGCAAGGATAGCATTTTGAGAAAAGTGTCGTACAAAGAAGAAATAGGCTTGATTTTGGAGCACTGCCATGAAGAAACATTCCATCAAGGCAAGGATCAGGTTGTCTTTCGTATTTTGAGAGCAGGTTGTTGTTGGCCCTCTATAATGAGAGATGCTTATTTTTGGTGCAAGTCATGCCATGAATGCCAAGTGTTTGCAAAACAAAAGCTTTTTGCGGAGCCTCAAAAAGCTATAATGTCTTTTGATGCATTTGCAAAATGGGGACTGGATGTTGTAGGTCCAATGCCAAGGACCAACAATGAAAAAAAGTATATCCTTGTGGCTGTGGACTATTTGACAAAGTGGGTGAAAGCAAGATCTATAAAAGATGTAACAACAGGAAGAGTGGCCTCTTTTTTGTATGAACAGGTGTGTTGCTGGTTTGGATACCCTATGGTTATCATTTCTGATCGTGGACTAGGCTTTAGGGGAAAACTTGTTGGTGCTCTCATGGAGAAATTGAAAATCCATCATAGACATTCTTCTCCTTACTACCCACAATGCAATGGGTAGGTTGAAAACTACAATGATCAAATTGTGAAGATGCTATTAAAGTATGCTAGCAAGAATCCTAAAAAGTGTAACTTGGACTTGGAAAAGTGTTTGTGGGCTTATAGAACTACGTATAGAGTGTCAATACAGTTTACGCCACATGAGGTTGTTTATGGAAAGGAAGCTCTTATGTCCATACAGGTACAGTTGGATGCCTTGAAGTTGTTGTGCACAATGCAAGGTGCGCATAATGACAAGCTGCAGGAAAGAATTCTTGCTCTAGAGTTGTTGCAAATGAATGGACAAAAAGCCAGTGATTATTATCTTCAACAAGCAGAGACAAGGATGGAGAAAATGAATAAGAGGCTTCCAGAGAAAGAGATTAAAGAGGGACATCTGCTAATGAAGTATGACTCTCGCTTGGATTCCACTTTTCAAAAGAAGTTGAGATAGAGACAAATGGTTGGGACCATAGAGAGTAAAGCATGTATTTTTGAGTGGCACACATGAGTTGGAAAGGCTCTCCAGCGAACTCTTGCGCTATAGAATAAATGGTTATAGATTGAAGAAATATTTTTCAAGGGATGTAGTGTGCGTGAAATCTCACTCCAACAGCGTGAAAACACTATAGAAAATGAATAATAGAGCAAACACGGCGACTCAACAATAGAACCTGAATAGCATGGGACTCGACTAACTCAAATGGACCAGTACAGACTCTGCCATGGCAGCACACTCAACTCCAAGCCCAAAACTCACGAGTACAATGGGGGTGTCGAGGCTCAAATGCGCAGGGATGGTGCAGACATATTGTGCATGAACTCAAGGCGCTCGACCATACAAAGTAGATGATGATGATAGGGTCCCACGATTGGAACAACCACACATACGTATCTTCTCAAGAGTCACCAACGGCTTGCAAAATATCCCAATCCAGCTAAGCCTATCTCCAAACTGTGGTGGTGTTGGTCTGGCCACAGTGTCCACTAGACCACCATGATCCGTATCACTTGCCACGTGTCATTGTCCAAGCGAGAGTCTGTCCAATGTGAACTCCAACCCAATAGTAACTAACTACATGTCCTATGCTAGTGACATTGTAGCCCTGCTGCAATCTAAAATTTTCTCCGGATACGAACCTATCCTTCGAGGAGAGGTAACAAAAATTTGTTGTGTCTTGTTCAATAGTTCCCATCCCATTGTGGGGACTAGATTCTTCGGACACTAAAGTGTACAATTTAATTTACATAGCCTACTCCACCATCCACTCCAAAGTATCTTGCAGATATATCTGCATGCATCTACTAAGTTTGGGTAAAAGCCCTTCGGTCAATCGAGTTAGGTCTTCGAGCGAGCTCAACGACGTGAGCTTTGGAGCGAGTTTTTTTATTTATTTATTGAGGACCACCGTCTCTACCTTCTCTTCGTCCTCTCGCCGCCCATGTGCTTCCTTCTCTTCCCTTGCTCCTCCTCCTCCACCTCCTCTCTCCATTTGCTCCTCTAGCTGCCCTCACTTCCTCCATCTTGTCCTCCAACAACCCCCTCCTTTCCTCAAGGTCCTACACTCCCTTATTCCTCTCTCTTTTCCTACCACTCTATACCCATGCCCCCCCCCCCCCCCCCCCCCCCCCCCACCCTCTCTCTCTCTCTCTCTCTCTCTCTCTCTCTCTCTCTCTCTCTCTCTCTCTCTCCACCCCCACCCCCACCTCCCCTCATCCTGTGTGTGTGTGTGTGTGTGTGTGTGTGTGTGTGTTCACCCCCTGTCAGCCCTCTCTCCCCATGTCTTCCCCCCTCCTCTCTCTCTCTCTCTCCCTGTCCCCACCTCTCTCTCTCTCTCTTGACATGGATAGATTTCCTTGTCTCTCACACAAACCAAGATCACAGCTCATCGGATAGGACTTGATTCAGTTAGACACTAGGAGGACATGGATACAACCTATGCGTGTGCTTGGCACGAAGATGGTGACCAGACCCGCCTACATGAATACTCATCTATCCCATGGATTACGATGTGTTATTGGACAGATGCGCACATCATCAAATCAGTGAGGCTGGCAAATTTAGAGGAGTACCATTAGAGGCTAGGGTTGAGAGAGACAGAGATGTGGCAGAGAGTGAGAGAGAGAGACAGAGAGACAGAGAGAGTAGGAGG
>NC_140950.1:123896558-123919058 GCF_014529385.1 Adiantum capillus-veneris | reverse complement strand
CTCGTAGTGCAAGGACGTATGAAGGCTACCATGTGCCAATCACAACGGCATCAATGGAGGAGATCAGAGAAGATACTCAATCAGAAGCCGCTGCGGTGGTGCCGGACGAGCATCAAGATGCTACTACTCTATATGGGGTGCATGCAGAGGAGCTACAAAATGAAACAGAGGATATGTGTTTAAACGGAGAGCTCTATATAGATATAGGAAGTTATGCTGAGTTATGCGAGGATGAGAGAGAGATCTCTTAAAGCCACAAATATTGTATTTGAACAATTTTGCTCCGTGTTGTAAAAGCTCTGGCTCTTTAAGTACCTTCCATGGTGTATAACGCTCTTTTCTACTCGCGCTCACATCTTTTGATTGAAAATTCTGAGTTTTTGACTTGCCTCTTCTATCACTCAATTCATTGCGTCATTGTATTTATATGCGTCATTACGTCATTGTATTTAATGGTCTTTGCGTCATTGTCTACTCTATTCATTCAATATTAAGTTTAAATATTCGTGTGTTTAATGCAGGTATGGATGATGAGGAGTTTCTTTCTTCTTTGTCACCGCAGCAGAGACAGTGGTACGTGGAGCGTCACGCTCTGGCGCATCATCGCACGTTCCTACTCCATCCGCATCTCCCTCTTCTCCGAAGCTTCGGCGCGCTCCAAAGCTTCGGCGTCGACGAGACGATCTTCACACTCGTCTAGACACCGGCGCTCTAGTGGTGGCGGTGGCGGTTGTTGTGGGGATTCCGCCGCCGATGCCTCCACACCGCCTCGTGTTCGACGAGGCTCTTTACCCTCCCCTTCTTTGCCCGCCCCCACACCAGCCACAACATCGCCATCTACGCCAGGTTTTGCGCGCCTGACTGTTCCTAGCAGCTACACACCTCTACCTACTCCGCGAGGAGCCACCCCACTCGACACTCCTCGCTTCGGGGCCCAGACGCCGGTGGAGACACCTGACGTCCGTACCCCCATCGACACGCCGCTAGAGACCCCTGCCGGGACACCCAGGTTCACGCGTCACCGGCCAGAGGGCTTGCCTTACTCCGTCGACTTCAGCGGCGGCATCATCATGGATGATGACGGCAAGAAGGTGATCTCGTGCATGCATGGTCTTTGCTCTCAGCTATTTAGACACTACATACTAAACAAATGGAGTGAAGTACCGAGTGATTTAAAAAACAGAGTCATCAGCATACTTCATGATGAGTTTCCCGTTCCAACACAGGATCAGCGCTTCAATGAAGACCTGATGAAGATTCGAATGCGCGAATACTGCAAACACAAGCGTTCCGAAGTGCAAAAAGCAATCAAGCATGGGTGGAACAGGCCAGATTGGCTGGCCAAAGAAGATTGGAAGAATGCAAAGAAAGCAGCGCGCGAGAATCCCGACAAGTGGAAGCAACAAAAGGATGCAGCCAGAGCGCGAGTAGAGGCAGGGAGCTCGCACCACTTGGGGAGCGGTGGATGGACATCATTTGAGGCCGATTTTGTAAGTGTTTTCGCATTGCTCTTTATGTTCGATAGTTTAGGGTTTATGAGTTTTTTAATTCTAACATAATGAAATCTTTGTATGTTTTGACAGTGGTCGATGACAGGACGTGATCCCACACCGTACGAGCGCGAGTACGGAGGCAGGAAGGGCTTAAACGCCCTGATGGACATTCTCAGTTCTCGCGGCGGCATGGTTAGTATTAGGGTTTACTCTTTTCTATTTTTTGTATTGTTTCATAAATGTCGTTATATGTTTATACTTACTGAAAGCTGTCTTATTGTCTTTTTTTGCAGAATCCGACAGATACGCCGCTTGGACGCGATGAGACGTCTGACTAGACGACGTCAGTTTAGCCGTAGCTAGATAGCATTAGTTTAGGGTTTCTCATAATGTATCATGAGACGGATTTTATACGTCTTTTTGAACCATGTATATTATTACATTTGTCACCGGATTTCATTTTGCCAATCAATTCTTTATGCCTATGATGTTGTACAATTGTCATTATTACATTTGCCAATCAATTCATTTTGCCTATGATGTGTACAATTGTCAATTTTACGCTTGTCAATTTTGCAAACAATGCGTCTTGTGGGTGACTATTTTGGGTCTATTATCTACCCTTGCACTTTTTAAAAAAAGTGAATCAAGTGCAATATGGTTGATGGGTGGCAGGGCATTCAATGCCCTGTCACCAAAAAAAATTTCTCTCGGGCGTCGCTATAACCGTCGCTATTTATGGCTCTGGAGCGTCTCTATAAGCGTGGCTATAGACTTCTGTGTAAACGTCGCTATAACCGTCGCTATATATCGTCGCTTATAGCGACTCCTATAGCGTCGCATATAGCGACACTCTCCTAGCGACGCTATTAGCGATGGTTTTAGCGACGCCGGGGGTTATAAAAACCCAATGTATTTCCGTTGCTAACAACGTCACAAGAGCACACAACCTCTTGTAGTGATCGAGAGAGAGAAGCAGGAGGGGAGGGGCCGACGAGAGAGAGAGAGAGAGAGAGAGAGAGAGAGAGAGAGAGAGAGAGAGAGAGAGGAGGGGGAGAGGGTAGGGGCTCACACACACACACACACACACAACACACACACACACACACACACACACACACACACACACACACACATACACATACACAAAAGGAGGAGGAGGTTCTTGGCTACTTTATTAGAGGGAGGGGCGGCAATGGGCTATGGTTGTAGGATTAGGGGCGGCACATGGTGGTAGTAAGCTAGCACCACTAATCACCATTGGTGGGCTAAGCTGGTGGTGGCAATGGGTGCTAAGGGGCGGCAATGGGAGGTAGTGGTGGTGGGATGAAAAAAAAAAGCTCGCTCCATAACCATCCCTCGGTCAATCTCTTCGTCTTTTCTTCCTTAGAGAGGGTCAAGAATGGAGCCACCTTTGAAAGAGTGAACCAATGCCTGTTCACATCATCCGTGACTCGCTCCTACTCCTTTTGTGAAAACTGATCGCAATCTTCTCTAATACCTTCCTCAAAGTATAGAGAAAAAAATCTATCAAAACACTCAACCTTAACTTGAATCCAAGCCTTGTTTTGCGTTTCTTGCAGAGGAGATTTGGAATACTACCAAGCACTCGCAATCCCCTTGAGTTGCATTCTCATATGTCTCATCTTCGACACTTTCAAGAAATTGCCGTTTGCAAAGGCAACCTCAAACTATCGACTGAAATCGATAACTTTCGGAACATCTTCCCTTCCGTCAAAAGTATCAAACTTGACTAGAGTGTTCTTAGGTGGAGAGACCTTCCTTGGATTCTTCCCGGCATGATGGGATCTCTTGGCTATGGTTCTAAACTCGATATTCATGGGTATTCTGAAAGAGGAGACAGGTAGAGTTTTGGATGATAAGAAAAATTCGTTCAGATTTCTCGAAATTTTAACAAGTGAATTTAAATCACTTCTAGGTTCTTAAGGATCTTGAGCATTCTGCTCCTCGGATTCTCTAGGTTCTTGAGCATCATGCTCTTGTCGACTTCTCAAAGAATTTCAAGTCTGGTCGACTTCCTGCACAGAGAAAATTTTTTTCCTACTCTGCGAGCTTTTCCTGCAAGACTTAGGGTTCCACCTCCTTACTTCTCTCTTGGCTTGTCATGGCTTCTTCTAGCATCATTCTAGAGTCGTCCTTCTCCTTTACGGAGAAAGAGAGGAGACCATGCGCTCTGATACCAGTGTCACAAATGGGAGCGCATAACAATAGAAAACATACTTAGATAAATAGAATTCATCACTTAATACTCAATCCAAAGGATATGGAGAAAAATAGAGAGAGTGACTGAGAAGATCAACACAGTACTAGGGACAAGCAGAAGATGAGAGCTCGTCCCCCCCCGCCCCCCCCCCTCCGTAAAAGTATCTTTATTATTGGGGAGAATTCTATACAAGCACATGTATTACCATCACACTTATTTTAGAATAAGACTCGATGGTTCCTGGAAACCTCAGCTTCCTATTCCTAGGACAAAACTATATTCCAAGGAATTTCCGTTCCTTATTTTGAATCCTTGAGAACCAAAGTTCACGCCTCTGGATCTCACCTTTTAGACTCAGGGCATGGTATCTGTGCAACTCTTTTCCGACTCTATTCCCATAGTCCTCTTCTTGTAGAATAACTCTGCTTTCCTAGACGCGTGGGAATCTCAACTTCCGGATTCCAACTCAAGAGTCTACCACTCTTAGATCCATGGACCTATTCCCAAACTCATGGTACGAAATCCTTGGGCTGATCTAACTCTAGTTCTTCAAATCGCTTTTCTCCTGCAGAGGCTCATGCCTTCTTCTACTCCTACTCCCTTGCGAAGAGGAAGTACTCCTGCAAACAAATAATCAAAGATCAAAACATGAAAACATTACCTTTGAAGTCTTGATGTTAGAGACGCAACTCGGTTCTCGAAAAGAAATTCCCTATAAGAGATCTCTATATAGAGAAGCCTCTCTTCCAATCCTACACACAAAAGAGGTGTGCGCTCGAGTTCCCATTGAGTTCCCATTCCTAAATCAGTCTCGTCTACAACATTTATGGACTGAAAGCAAAGAAAAAGAACAACTTGTCGCTACGGAGACAATCTCCGTAGGCAATTCTTCACGATGCAACCCGCATGCTAGCTCGGTCTTGGCGTCATCCGGTACGCTTGGGTAGCCATGAGCGACGTTGGCCTTTTCTTGCACCTCCGGAGCGACAAAGTCTTTGTGCTAGCGCTGGAAAATTTGGGAGGAGTGCGGCACTAGTGCTTCCTTTTGTAGGCTCCAGCCGGTGGCAGAAATAGGAGGGGATCTCGGTGAGAATAGAGCAGAGGAGGGGAAGCGCCCAATCGCTTTTCTCTTGTGCCAAACACAACAACTGCATCGGAAAAAGCTCAATGTTGGGCAAGGCCAGCCAACTGGGGACCATCTGAAATCAAAGGGCTGTGAAAATTAGCTGAAGGGAGAGAGTAGTTGATGACAAAGATGATAGAGAAGATCAAACAATTGACCCTTGCTACTTATAGGCACCTATCCTCCTAAGGTCTCTACATTCTCAACTGTTGCAAGAATGGGGAAGCCTTCCAAAGGTGGTCCTGCTACACAAGAGACATGAAGATGTCTCCTGGGCCGTAGCAATGTTGCCTAAGCAACATGGGAGGCAATGGCAAAAAAGCCAGAGCTTGCATAGCAAACAGAGGCTTCAAAGGGCAAGGAAAACTGCAGTGGCAATCACTCCGCAACCTCGAAGAACGAGGTTGTACAAGGCAAAGAAGGCACCAGGTACTCCGTGGCAGGCTGGAGAAGGAAGAAAAGAATCGATAGGCTGCCAAGGGAGGTCAGTATGAAGGCTACTAGCAAAACACACACACACACACACACACACACACATACATACATATATAGATATATACATACATCTATCTATATATATATATATGTATATATATACACCAAGCCAATCAGTGTTGCAATGCGCTATATCAAGATTGAGCTGAAAAGCCTCGATTTTACTACGACAAAATGAAGCTCAGGAATTTAACAAGATGCATTTTGTGTATCACAAGAGCTTTTGACACATTCTCACATTGATAACTTCATAAGCTACTACGAGTGAGGGCCTGCATACCAAGGTAGGTAGGATTGCAGGAAGGGGATAACAAGCTGGGGTGGAGGCCCTCTGTCCCCCATCCACAACCGCACATAGCTAGGCAAGAAATCTCTTCGATGGGAATAGAACTCCATTGTCCACATGGGAGAATGCCATAGTCTTATTGTGTCAAACCTTCATCGAAAACCGTGTGTGTGTGTGTGTGAGAGAGAGAGAGAGAGAGAGAGAGAGAGAGAGAGAGAGGAGAGCACCAGAAGTGCATGTAGGTAGTTGGTTGAGTGTAATACCGGATTGAGCCGATGGATATGCCAAATCCAAGCGCAGTCAAGAGGTGGTTGTAGGGGCAATATTGGGGTGCCACGCTCACTAAAGTTGGAAAGCAACGGAATCCAGCATTCCTCATACCTGCGCCAAGGAATATGATTAGCTCTACAGGGCACAATTAATGGCAGTCAACCAGCTTCACAAGCAATTTCGGTCATTCTTCCATTGGAAAATTGAGTCTTTCTCATTGTTTTGCATACACGCTGCTTGCTGTCAGCTCATGTACCATGAGTTGAGGGCAGGAAACAGCCAGCCCCAACCCCCACCGTCACAGTCGGGCGTCGGGAGGCTGTAGATCATCTCAGCCCTCCATTCCTGAGCGGAATGAAGGGGTATAAGGGCTGTTGGATGAGAGATACCTCAGCAGCCAGAATGAGCTCAGAGGTCAACAACTCATCATGCATAATCTCTCTTCCCCTCTCTCGTGCAGCAACCAACACATCAGCCCTGGGTCCTTGCGGGGCGTTGGTTAGATATCGGAGTGCTTGCCTCCGTGGCAAGCCCCTCCTTCCCGGTTCCCAGTCAAATCAAGTGGGCGATAGCGGGTTGACCATAAGTGTAGTCAAGCGCAGCGCACAAGGAATCAACCCCTCCGCTTGAGCCCTCAGACGGTGCGTCTCTACCATTGCACTACGTGCCCGCCTGTGCTTGAGGAGGGCGACTTGCTTCTTATATATTTAAACTACGTGCTCCCCCCAAAAAAAACTGCGTGACCGACAACGCCCCGCCCCACACACATGCACAGAGAGAGAGAGAGAGAGAGAGAGAGAGAGAGAGATATTATAATACTTGCCGTTGGATTGCGCGAGAGACTGCGGGGCCTCCATAGAGACAAGGGTAGTGATCGACTTGTGCAAGAAAGCGCAACAGCTGCTGGGCAGCGGGAATCAAAGCAACGCCAAAGCTCACATACTGAGCTGCCCTCCATTTGCTTGCGAACTCTCCCACCTCCATCTCTAGCGCCTCAGTAGGTAGATGTGTGTGTCCGTGTGTAATATAGAGTTAAATGTATGTGCGGGATGGATGTGTGTGTCTATGGGCGTGCGTGAGTGTGCAGAGTGTCTCTTTGGCATCCTCTGCCTACTTAATCATTGGTACCTGATAATAATCCGACCATTGATTGAGTCCGTTTGAAAAATGAGCCCCCTTGGCGGCCCACACGCTGTTAGAGGCTTGCGTGGTTTGCAAGGTGACGACTGACCGCGACCCATGCACGATGACTAATAAGGCAGTTCCGAGAGGCAGACTATGGGCTAGCTCCTGGTTGTATTTCGTCACAATATCACACGGCCAGCCTCGTCACTATATCACATGGCCATCTATCACATGGGCATCTAATTCAAATGGGATCGATGATAAAAGGGGGACCACCGAGAGGCCTCAATCGTGAGATGTCATAACTGACGACGCAGAGGTATCCCAAATTTACAAACCCGTTCAATTCGCATTTATGATATGACATACTCAAATCCCCTATATATCAATGAATGCAAGCAAGCTTAGTGGTTAGTACACATGGTTTGTAGTGGAGAGGCCCCGAATTTAGAAGCCTACTCGAACTTACTTTTAGCATTGAATTTACCAAAGGTGCATCGGCCAAATTGCTTGAATCGTAGATTCCATTTGAAACTACCCGTGCAAGATAGTCATTATAAGAGGGGCAGACCAAAACCGCGTATGTTGCCGCAAATTAACTCTAGGGGATTCACTATTACCTATGAGGGGACGTCACCTGTGAGTAACCCTCATGGAATGTAGTCAAGCCCGAAAACACTTGCTAAGATTGGATGCAATCAAAGACTAGGAAGTTTACTTGGAATATTCACACACATACAAAGCACTTGTTCAAAAGAAGAGGAGAAGGTGGGAAGTCGAAAAACAACTTCTTTTAGCACAAGAGAAAGCACATGCATGTGGCAAGTTTTGACAAAATCTAAAAGGCAAGCGCGTTGAGAGATTTGGTGACTTGACTCTTGAGGATATGTATATGCATTGTAAGAACCTCTATGAGCAACCCAATGTTGATAAGATGGAGTGTTGTAGCTCCCTTCCGTTTATGTCTCCCTTCTTTACCATTGAAGATGTATGCCACGCGCTTGAGAAACTTGCTACTCGCAAGGCAGGTGACCTTCAAGGTGTCAAGGCTGAAATGATTAAATGGACAAGCAAGAAAACACGATATTGGATATGCAATATGTTTAACCTTGCACTTCAGTATGGCATGCCTCATGATTGGAGTGCAAATTGGATCAAACCTTTGCACAAAGGAGGAGATGTAAACAATGTGAACAACTATCGCACTATAATGGTTGGTTCTTTGATGTCAAAGTTATTTGGATGTATCATGGAGATGAAGATAAGTGAATGAGCTGAAAAGAATGGCAAATGTGCACTTGGCCAAGCAGGTTTTCGAAAGCATCATAGCACTATTGATCACCTTGTCACTCTGTGAGTTCTTATGGAAGCATCTCGATTGAAAGGAAAAAAGTTGTATTGTTGCTTTGTGGATTTCAAGAAAGCTTTTGACATGGTACCGCGAGGAAATCTTTGGAGACGTATGCAAAGCCTTCAAGTGCCGAGAGAATTTATGCATGTAGTCTTTCGCATCTACCAAAAAGTGATATGTCGATTATGTATGGGAGATGGAATTTCAGAATTTTTTGCAAGCACTATTGGTGTCAAACAAGGATGCCCACTTTCCCCAACCCTCTTTGGGCTACTCATTGATGAATTGGAATGCATGGTTCTTGACTTTATGCAGCAAGAAGGCATAGAAGAGGTTAAGATCGGAAATGCAGTGATCATGCTTTTGCTTTATGCCGATGATGTAGTGCTCTTGGCACATACCTTAGAAGATGCACAAAAGCTTATGAGTGTCTTGGAACGCTTTTGCCTACATAGCGGGCTGATCGTGAATGGATCCAAAACCAAGGTTATGCTTGTAAAGACCCTCAATGATGAAAATCCATGCATTGTATACAACAATGAGAAACTTGAAGTAGTAGATCACTTCAAGTACCTTGGCCTTGAGGTTCCATCCAATCATAAATGGAAGGATTGTGCAATGTGTCGCTTGGAAGCCGGAAAGAGGGTCTATTATGCATTTGAGAACATGTGCAATGCAGGAGAGATCAAGTGTTGGGCTCTCAAAAAGTACCTCTTGACACATTGGTGACACCGGTGCTTCTTTATGGAGTGGAGGTGTGGGGTGGAAGAATCGGGAAGTCTACTTGGAAAGAGTTTGAGAATGTCCAAAAGCGTTTTCTCACCAACTTTCTCCAAGTCAAGACACAAACACCCTACATGCTCTTACTTCTTGAGTCCGGATTGCTTCCCATTGAGGTCTTGGGCATGCAAAGGGTTGTGGAGTACATGCGTAAGACACAACGTAGCCCTTTGCATCGACTTCCTAGAATCGCATATGAAGCAAGTCAAATGGTTCAAAAGACATGCAAGAGCAAAATACTAAGTTCGAGGTGGATGCTTGATATCAAGAAATGGTTTGGAAGATGGGATGCATGTCACTTGGTCCAGGATGCGTCGATCGACTCCCAAGTTAATGAGGCCTTCTTACAACGCCAATGTATCACGGCTTGAGAGAAATCCGGAGGTTCTCGCTTCAGCCATTACACCACACACGTTGCCCCAAACTACAAATCTCTCTTCTTCTCGGAACGAGGTAACCGAACCCATTCCTACATCATTGAGCCCATCCCGTTGAGTGCGATCCGCACCATTGCCTCCATTCGTCTTAGCTCCCATTCTCTACGCTGCGAGACAGGACGTTGGGGCACTGGCGAGGAGTGTCATCGACTTTGCACCTTATGCCCTCGTCAAGTGCGAGAGAGTGAGTACCACACACTACTTGAGTGCTCAGCTTTTGACCACATTAGGTCCTCTTTTCCCCATATATTCAGCCATGATCTCTCCCTACATACCTTCCTCTCCCAACCACGATGTGGACTCTCTATTGCGACGCTCATTTCAGCCATTTTTGAGTATCGAGAGTCACTTATGAACTCCACTCACACCACGTGACATGTTCATTTGGTCCCATAGGTCATATTTGACCTCCCAGGACGATAATAGAACTATCTATCTATCTATCTATCTATCTCTCTCTCTCTCTCTCCTCTCTCTCTCTCTCTATCTCTCTCCCTCTATTTCTCTCCCTCTCTTTCTCTATTTCTCCATCTCTCTCTCTCTCTCTCACCCTATTCTCTCCCTCTCTCTCTCTCTCTCTCTCTCTCTATTTATCTCTCTCTCTCTCTCTCTCTCTCTCTCTCTCTCTCTCTCTCTCTCTTTTTCTGTATATTTCTCTCCCTCTATTTCTCTATTCTCTCTCCTCTCTCCCTATCTTACTCTATTTCTCTCCCTCTGTCACTCTCTCTCTCTCTCTCTCTCTCTCTCTCTCTCTCTCTCCCTATCTTACTCTATTTCTCTCCCTCCCTCTCTCTCTCTCTCTCTCTCTCTCTCTCTCTCCCCTCTCTCCCTATTTTACTCTATTATCTCTCTTCCTCTCTTTCTCCTCTCTTTCTCAAGTGTATTCCTTTTTTACTTACTTCAACCTATTTCTTTATCTATTTCTCTAACAATCTATTTTCCAACAAATCTACCTCTTACATCCATTTTCAAACAAAGAAAACAAGGATTCAACGATGCGCGAGAAGATTACATCTACTTCACTAGGCAACCTTCATAAAAAAATCGTTAATGATAATCCCTATTGCATCAATCGATCAAATGAATGAGGTATGTGCACTTCTTAATCTCCTATTGTTTCTATCTTTATGCATGTAAGTGTGTGTGTGTGTGTGTGTGTGTGGAGTAGAATACAATAGGAAAAGGGGGGGGGGGGGGGGGGGGGGGAAGGTTTTGTGATTACCTTAAGTTGTAGATATGGTTGACCGTTAGGTCGAGCGTCCTATGACAATCACCATAAGCTCCCTTCAACAACTCCTTCACAAACAAACTGAAACTTCTTCGCAAACGAGTTGAAAATGTGTATATGTGTGTGTGTGTGTGTGTGTGTGTGTGTGTGTGTGTGTGAGGGAGAGATGGAGAAGGGAGAGAGAGGTAGAGGGTGTGGGAGGTGGAATAGGGAGTGGGGGGCTTGGTACAGGTGCTATGGCGGAGAAGAAGAGGACAGAGTATGCTGCAAAAATGCGGCATACTCTGTCCTTCTTTCTTTTTTAGGCACCAGTGATTACGATGGATATTACGACACATATTTACCACATATTGTCGTCCATATTACTGCATCTATTACCACATAACATCATTTCAAACGGATACAAACGTATCTGAGGTAGCAGGGGGGGGGGGGGGTGTACAAACCACCCCCCCTCTACCCGTAGATATCAATAATTTCATTTTTAGCCTTATGAGTACTTTTTTTTTTGAGGACTTTTAGATATTTTTTAAGTGCATTTTTTAATCTTTTTTGTAACATTTTTTATTAACAAATTAAACCATTTAGTGAAATTACTGATTGCACTTTATTTGTAAAAAATTATAGCACTCATTGCACTTTATTCTCTTTGGATTTTTAGTCATTTCTCTTTTTTTTATTGAAATATATAATTGATACCATTTTTTCTAAATAATTGTTTATTTTTTAGGACACATATGACTAAATATAATTTTTTTGAATTAAATCTCCTCTCTATTTTGCGTCTGTGCAGGACGTCGACTGGGATTGTGGCCCTTCAAACGGCTCTGAACGTGATCGGTCGCTCAAGGACAAACTCCCTTGTCCTTGCGTTAAGTGAAAAAGGGCAATTCTTTGCTTGAGGCGATTGCATTGGAGTACGTGGAGAATGAAGGGCTTTGGCATCCTCAAAAAAGAGCTCGGAGAGATGAGAGTGCTACTCACCCCTCGCGTGAGGAGGTGTCCCATTGGTCTGTGTTCAGTGGTGGTGTGTCGGCGCGCAAGGCCGATCGACAGAGACAAAATCTATTGGATGAATTGGGCACACCGCATGGTGATCCTCCCACTAGATCTTCTTCAATAGATCCTCCTCTGGCGTCTCAGTCATACTTTGAGGTAGAGGATGAGCACATGTGCGACATGTGTGATGAGTTACTGGCTCATGAACACGACGTCTGCGAGGAGGATTGCTAGCCATGCACTCAACAGGCAGCGACAACGGAGGACATATTGTTGACGAGTGCCCGAGTACCTCTTTACGACGATGCACAATACTTAGTACTCTAGGCATCGTTGGAAGTCCTCAACTTGCAAGAAAAATTTGGTTGGAGCAATGCAAGTGTCGATGCACTCCTTGGGTAAGTTCGTTATATGGCTTTTTATACATCTCTCTCACTTCGTGGTGCTCCTTCCAATTGTATTAATACTCTTATTTGTTATAGTTTGATGGGAAAAATGTTGCCAAAAGATCACCACATGCCTCTGGATCATCGACGAGCTAGATCGTATGTCACTGCAGTTGGCATGGAGTATGAGCACATCCACGCGTGCGTCACGGTTGCATATTATACCCCAATGAGCACGCACATGCTACCTCATTTCCCATGTGCATGGAAGCATGATACAAGATCAAAGTGAGCGGGGAGCACCTACCTTGCAAGGTATTGATCCATTTTCCATTAATCCCTTGCATTCAACACATGTTTGAAAGTAGGTCTATCGTGGAGCTTCTCGCATGACACACCAACCACCGCTCAAATGATGGAATGATGCGTGTCCCTGTCGATTTACCTACATGGAGGCACATCAAAACTCAATGGCCAGATTTTGGGTTGGAGCCTCGACGCTTGAGGCTTGGGTTACCAAGTGATGGTGTCAACCCCTTTGGCACTAAGTCTACTTCATGGAGCACTTGGCATGTGGTGATCGTCAACTACAATATTCTACCATGGGAGACAACCAAGAAAAGCAATGTACTTCTTTCCTTGCTTGTGGCAGGGAAGGACAAAGTGTCAAATATTGACGTCTACATCAAACCCCTCATCAAGGAGTTGGAGGAGTTATGGAGAGGCATCCCTGTTGTAGATGTCTCACTTGCAAAGGATGGGAGAGAATCCATTGTGAGTGGAATCCTTAAGTGGACTATGCATGACTATCCCAGGCTTAGAGAGATTTGTGGTATCTCGCTTCTCCTTCTCTCTCTATTCTCTCTCCCTTTAGTTTGAAGCTTCTCTCTAACGATATGATATGTATGCAGGGTTGTCCACATTGGGCCAGAATGCATGTCCTACTTGCGTGCCATCATTGGTGACAAAGAGGCCGGATGCATTGCGATTGGTAATCTATCCGAACAACCATTGTTTCTTACCCCAAGGTGATAGCAAGCACAAGGCTCCAACAAATGGGAAGACATCTCTGAAGCTCACGATGGAAAATTCGGCAACCATTTGGAAAGAGAACTACAACAACAATATGGCTCTGAGTACTCCACCAAAACGTATGTCAAGGTATTCCATATTTTTTAAGGCTTCCATATTGGAAGGACTTAAAAATACAACACCTCTTCGATCCCATGCACATATTCAAGAATGTGGTCCACGCCTTGTGGGACCACATTATTGGCAAGAAGGACTCATTGGGGGTGAGGGAGAATTTGAGGGTCTTGAAATGTCTCCCGGTCTCTACTACTCCATTTTGTGCCCCCAATGGGAAGATTGAGCTTCGTAAAGCACCATGGATGCTAGCCAAAGAAGAATTAGACAAAGTGAATGATACCATTGCGTCTATTCGCACACCAACATGATACATGAGGTCGCTAAAGGGAGCTTTCACAGATGCAAAGAAAGGTGGAAGAGTTCAATTGTATGGGTTGAAGTTCCATGATTGGCACAAGATGCTTCAGGTAATATCCCTTTCTCTATTCTATCTATTGTTTGTGTGTATGACTTTTTCTCACTTTCCCTTCCTCTAATTTACATTGTAGTTCAGTCTGTCGATGAGTATGTGTATATGAAAGCCTTATTGGAGAGTTTGGGAATCTCCTAATTTCCACTTTTGAATTGGGGTGAAGTTTTGACCATGAGGACATGAGTTGTTGCCATTTTTTTGTCACAAATGTGATGATTTCTATGTATAAAAGTTCATTAGTGACAATGAATATTCAAAAGTAGTGGACCTACCCAACAAGAAGGAAATTCACTCATATATAGTGAACAAATAAAAAATCCTAAATTCTCACACATATCATGGTCCTACTGGAATAAACATTGTATGTTTTAGAGTTCATGCATACAAATTAAACCTTCTCCTTGGTTAGCTCCAATGCTATAGCATACTCATAAATTTACATAGAATTTTTGAATCTTTTCCCAAAAATTTGTACCACAAACCACTTACTTGATATATGACATGCTATATAATGCATACTAGGTCTTCAAGATGTGCAAATACCACTACCTACAAATTTGGGTGACAACTTCCTTTGTTCTAGGTTTCGATTCTAGAAGGTAGACTTTGATAGCCACAAAGGAAACTTATTATAGTGGTTGGTTTTCAACAGTAAAATATAAAAAGGGTACTTAACCAATCAAGTTGATAAAATGCTTAGTTTATACAATTTCTATGTGGCCTTACTTTAGTATATATGTGATGACTAAAGTTGTATGGTATTACATAATAAAACATTTCAAAGAACAACTTTAACACGAAGTATATAGATGCTTTTTTATACTTATACTATGAGATGTCAGTGTGCCATTCATGATGATAGTGATCTGTATTAAATCAAAATCTATGTGCACTCATGTTGCTTCAAATTTTCATATGATTTTTCATTTCAATAAATACTTACACACAACTACAATCTTAGGTGCATGGGAGATAATTTCAAGATAGGACACTATTTTAAGATTTTTCCAAGCTCGCATGAATCTTTTTCAGATTAGAGAAGCATAAGGCATGTTAGATTTGAAGTTAAATGTGATCTTACATTGTTTCAATAGGTAGAGTCTTATCACAATGAAGAATGTAACTAGAATCAAACCAATATTTTTTTACACATAGGCCAATACCTTGACATATACCACTGCTATGAAACTTGAATTTTCAAAATTTTATTGTCTGCTTTATTGACTAAGAGATGTTAAACATGCCATATTTTTAAACCTTTTGTTACTTTCCCTTCAAAAAGATCCCTCATTGTCTTCTCCACAAACATATGGTCACCAAAAAAAGGCTTGTTTGATGTCAAACTTTGAGTTGAAGCCCTCGCAAATCACTCTTATACACATTTACAAGAAAAGGCACAATGAGTAGATTTTCTCCATAACAATGGTGGTGTTTAGAAACACCCAAGAGAATATCCTTTAACAATCCAAAGTAGAGAGTTCTTAAAACATTCATTTCTTTCTTTTGCAAATGTGTAATACATGACATGTATGTGTGCTCTAGTGATTGACTTTGTCATAGCTTCAAATGTGACGATTTCCTTCAAAAACATTCATAGTGTTTTGGTAGTTTTTACTCACTTCTAAAAGAAACATGTTCCTCGCATCCACATAAAAATGTAGATTAATGAAAATTATATTTCAAGGTAGGACGTGGATCTCTCAACTTATTATAATGTTTAGAAACACTAATGGCTTTTATCATTCACTTGGACTTAAGATATACATAGTACGCTAAGTTTTAAACAATGTTTGTTAACTAGTAAGATTTTATAAGAATTACAAATAAGGCCCTTTATGCTTTCTCCAAGGAGAGGTAGATGGTGTGATAACAAAGATAGAGAAAACCTAAGCATAGCATTACAAAAAGAGGAGGATGGAAATTGGGAGTGGTCATATTATAGTAATGTATTAAAGGACTTTGATGAAACTCATATCCCACAATGTTGCTATAAACGGAGGTAGAGAGAATGAGCTATAAAGAGAGGAGGGTTGAAAATTCAAGTAGCTATATTACAAAAGTGTGTTAATAACATACAGAAAACCTCTTAGGTACCATATTATCATTTTGAAAGAGCTTGGAGGAATACTCTCAAATAAGCAAATCATCAAGTTAAGAGGATTATGAAATCATTAAAGTCAATAGAAATTTTAGCATTCTATCATTTGTGCCACTATATTTAGGACATACTAAAGATTTGGCATGAACTTGATTTTAAGTTTTGCAAGTCGTATAACTATGACCAATGTACACATGTCTCATCTACATGATATTTATGCATCTGATGAAGCATTTTCATTCTACAAGATGGCCAAAAATTGAGTCTTTGAATAACAAGGTTATGGATTTTCTCATCACAAGTGCAATACAAACAAGGGGGACGGAAGGAGGGAGATACACACATAGGTGGGGAGATTGGGGGGACAAGGTACAAACTACACATAACTTTCATCTTCGTGCCCACAACAATATACGACTATATATTTGCCTTGGATGGGCCAAATTGTCTTCTATAAAGCCTTTTTAATTTGGCCCTTTGGTCAACGCTTACAATCTCAAAATTAGTAAATTAATTGTGAGCAATTTTAAGGGGGGTATTGGGAAGCTTTAGTGTTCAAACCGACTTTTCTCTTGGGGGTAACTTGAAGAGGGTCCCATTGATGGGCATCTTTATGTCATGTTATCTCGTGGGGTGCAAGAGTTTATCTTTTGATCACAAAGACAAAACTTGAGAGTATAAACTTAAGTTTTTCTAATTGCTAAGCATTCTAACACTGTACAATGAAAAGTGTACATGTCATATTGATTAAGTATTGGTCCCAGGAAGACTGAAAATTGAACCATATGGCTCTCCCAGTGGGGAGTGGAGGGTGGAGAGAGAGAGAGAGAGAGAGAGAGAGAGAGAGAGAGAGAGAGAGAGAGAGAGAGAGAGAGAGAGAGCATGTATAGCCTTTGGCATTTCTCCATGTGGATAGAACTTTAGCTTTTTGATCATCCTCGTTTTGGCATTGAAATTGTACAAGAATTGTTTGAAGCTAATACTTGACTTCAGTGGGGAGTGGAGGTGGAGGTGGAGAGAGAGAGAGAGAGAGAGAGAGAGAGAGAGAGAGAGAGAGAGAGATCATGTATAGCCTTTGGTATTTTGCCATGTGGATAGAACTTTAGCTTTTTTATCATCCTCTTTTTGGCATTGAGAATGTACATGAATTGTTTGAAGCTAATACTTGACTTCAGTGGGGAGAGAGAGAGAGAGAGAGAGAGAGAGAGAGAGAGAGAGAGAGAGAGAGAGAGAGAGAGAGAGAGAGAGAGAGAGCATGTATAGCCTTTGGAATTTCACCATGCGGATAGAACTTTAACTTTTTGATCATCCTCTTTTTGGCATTGAAAATGTACATGAATTGTTTGAAGCTAATACCTGACTTCATTGTCTCTATATTTGACCACATAGCATCTGTATAGATTTGAAATAAACGTCACCATTTTCTTAACAAATCATGAACTTCAAATCCCACAGAGAGCTAGTGAGTGAGATGGAGACAAAAACGTAGAGAGAGAGAGAGAGAGAGAGAGAGAGAGAGAGAGAGAGAGAGAGAGAGAGAGAGAGAGAGAGAGAGAAAGTGAGAAGAGAGAGGAAAAAATTCAAAGCGAGTGAGGAGAAAACTTTTGACAAAAGTTCTATTCATATGGACATAACTGAAGGATGCAAAATGAGGAAGGGGAGAAGGGGAGAGAGAGAGAGAGAGAGAGAGAGAGAGAGAGAGAGAGAGAGAGAGAGAGAGAGAGAGAGAGAGAGAGAGAGGACCAAACCCAATCGCTTAGGGAGAGTGAAGAGAACCCTCATTATCAAAGTTTTGACCATGTGGACAAAATTGTGGGATGGAGAGAGAGAGAGAGAGAGAGAGAGAGAGAGAGAGAGAGAGAGAGAGAGAGAGAGAGAGAGAGATAGATAGATTTTATTATCATCCTCAGAGGTCCAATATGACCTATGGGACCAAAGTTACATGTGATGTAGTATGTGTATGGCTGATGAGTGATTCTCGATGCTCCAAAATTGTGGTGATGAGAGTTACAATGGAGAGCCCACACTGTTGCTGGGAGAGGAAAGTGTGTAGGTCTAAGTTATGGCTGAAAATGTGAGAGAAGCAAGCTCGGATGTGACCAAAAGCTGAGCATTCTAGTAGTGTATGGTACTCAGACTCTCGAACTTGCAGTGAGCATAATGTGCACAATCAATTTGACTCTTCTCCATTGCCCCAACACCCTATCTTGCATTGAAGGAAATGGGAGCTAAGTCGAATGGCTACTATAGTGCGTATCATGGACAAGGGAATAGGATCAAGCATGTAAGTGTGAGTACGGTTTCCTCTCTCAGCGAAGAACATGGTTTTGTAGTTGGGGGCAATATGGTGGTGTAATGTATGAAGCGTGACCCACCGGATTTCTCCCAAGCCGTAATACATTGGCGTTGTAGAAAAGCTTCATTCACTTGGGAGTCAATTGAAGCATCATATAGCAAGTGTAATGCATCCCATCTCTCAAACCACTTATTTATATCTTGCATCCATCCCGTGCTCAAGATCTTGCTTTTATGCGTCTTTTGAACTTTTTTGCTTGCTTCCCATGCAATTGTAGGAAGTCGATGTGAGGGGTTTTGATGCGTCTTTATCATGTACTCCACACCCTTTCCATGCCCATAACCTCAATTGGAAGAAATCCCGACTCAAGAAGTAGGAGCATATATGGTGTTCGTGTCTTAAATTTGAGAAAGTTTGTAAGAAAATGCTTTTGGACATTCTCAAAATCTTTCCAAGTAGACTTTGAGATGCTCCCGCCCCACACTTCAACTCCATAAAGAAGAACCAGTGTCACCAATGCATCAAAAAGATACTTCTTGAGAACCCAACACTTGATGTTTCCCGCATTACAAATGTTCTCAAATGCATAATATGCTCTCTTTCCCGCTTCCAAACGACGCATAACACATTCATGCCACTTGTGATTGGATGGAACCTCAAGGACAAGGTACTTAAAGCTCTCAACAACTTCAAGTGTCTCATTGTTGTAGACAATGCATGGCTTCTCCTTATGTTTGGTTTTCACAAGCATAACCTTTGTTTTGGATTCATTTACAATCAGCCCACTATGCAAGCAAAAGTTCTCAAGGACAACCATAAGCTTTTGTGCATCTTCTAAAGTGTGTGCTAGAAGCACTACATCATATGCATACAACAAAAGCATGATTACCACATTGCAAATAGTGACCTCTTCAATGCCTTCTTGTTGCATAAAGTCAAGTACCATTTGTTCCAATTGATCGATGCGTAGACCAAAGAGAGTTGGTGACAATGGACATCCTTGTTTAACCCCAATAGTGCTTACAAAAATTTCTGAAATTTCTCTTCCCATGCGCAATTGACAAATCACCTTCTCATAGATCCGAGAAACCACAAGGATAAACTCACTTGGTACTTGAAGTTCTTCCATCCTTTTTCACATATTGTTATGTGGAATCATATCAAAGGCTTTCTTAAATTCCACAAAACAACAATACAATCGGTTGCCTTTCAACGGACTTTCCTCCGTGAGAACCCGAAGAGTGACAAGATGATCAATGGTGCTATGGCATCGACGAAAACTCGCTTGTCCCTTTGCACGCTTGTCATTCTCTTCAACACAATCACTCAATTTCATCTCCATTATGCACCCAAACAACTTTTCCATAAGAGACCCAATCATTATAGTCTGGTAGTTGTTTACATTCTTTACATCCCCTCCTTTATGCAAAGGCTTAACCCAATTAGTAGTCCATACCATGTTGAAGTGAAAGGTTGAACATATCACATATCCACTCATGGGTAAAATCTCCAGTCCATTTGATCATCTCCGGATTGATACCTTGAAGATCTCCGCTTTGCGAGTGGCCAGCTTTTCAAGCCCACCGCATACATCCTCAATAGTAAAAAAAGAGAGCATACATGGGAGTGAACCATAAAATGGCATTTTTTTAGCATTTGCTTGCTCATATAATTGCCTACAATGTGTGTACATATCCACTAGATTCAAGTTACTATAATTCTCAACTAGCTTGTCCCTCAAGTTTCTCCAAAATCTTCCACATGCATGTGCCTTTTCTTGGACTTGAAAAACTTGTTGCTTAACTTCCCATCTTCTTCTCTTCTTTTGAATCAATGCCTTGTATGTATGCAAATGAATTTGATAGTTGTCTTTGTCCATAGTTGCATCAAGCTTTATCAAGGACTTTCGAGCATCTTGACATTCTTTATCAAACCATCTTTTGTGTGATCTATCTTTGTTGATACCATGGAGATGCTTTATGGCAAAGCATTCTTCCGCACAAGAACAAATAGATTTCTTGAAAGCTTCCCATTTAGTTTCCAATGGTGCATCATATTGAAGCTTTGTCATCCATAATTTTTGCTCAACCATTTCAATGAGCATTGGTACCCGTTTGAAATCCATACATACTGATAACTTCTCTTTCCTTTCGCTGAGATTATCTTGCTTAGTTGCTTCTCCACATGAAACATCAATACATAAGGTGCGATGGTTAGTTTCCGGGGTCCATTGACCAAACATAAAACTCTTTATGCGATACATGATGGCTTCAGAGAGTAGCATATATCAATCACACTATCCCCGTTATGCCTCCTACATGTAAATCCATTGGTTCCACTCCACAAAGATACACCATTGGAAATGAGCATATCCGTGCTATTACACATGTGTAAAAGTCGCTTTCCATAATGATCCCAGCTCTTTCTCATCCATTGAAGTATGATCATACAAGTGAACTTCCTCCAACTCTCTTGAAATGTATGGCATATCAAATTGTTGAGTATCATGTTGCAATGTTTTTGTGTGAGCATTCATATCCCCAAATACAATAACATCACCTTCACCTTTGAAATAAGCAATGTCCTCTTCTAAATCAGAAAATGACCGATCTCTATCCATGCAAGCAGAAAAGGGAGAATCATGATGAGGAATGTAGCAACCGGCTACAAAAATGGGTGCTCTTTTTGGTGTCATAATTTTCAGCCATACATAACGTTTGTACTTGTCATCTTTCACAATTGATACCAGATCTTCCAATCTTTTCTTAACCATACATGCTACCCCTCCTTGTCCTCTTCGTCGCTTGAGATTCTTTGACCACATCAATGAATGTACATTGTAATCCTCCAAGCCGTTAATCCTTTGTGTATCATGCTCCCAAGTTGCAACAAGAAGTATAACATCGGCTTTGCTTGTTAGTTCATCAATGCCAACCCATGCATTCCATGGGTATCCATTACAATTCCAAAAGCATATTTTCAATTGTAACTTGGTCTCATAGGTCACGCATCCCTATTTGCTTGAGGAACTTGCCTCCTCCTTGGACACATTTTCTTCATGAGAGATCTCCTTGTTTTTATTATTCTTTTCCTCATATGCCTTGCGATGCATATTTTGTTGCTTAATAGTGCAATCTTCACATACAAAACATTTTGTATCCCTCAAATAGATCCAACTATTATCAAGGATAATCTTTCGCTTGGTCTCATCCGACATGGTGCATACAATTGATTGTTCTCCCGAGAGAGGAGCTCCTTGCTTCCCCACTCTAGGTGCTCCATAGACCATAACTCCGGACATGCCAAAGTGGGTTTTGAAGAAATCTTCAATAACAATGGCAAGAGAAGGAGGTGTCTCTAACTTCTCTTGGGAATTCCACAAATAACAATGTTCTTGGAACGTCGCTCCCGTTCCTTCAACTCCTCCACATCCACATTCTCAACATTCTTTGTTTGAACCATAGCTTGCATGAGTGAGGAATTAGAAACCATGTTGCTACCACATACATCAGCCCAAGACTTGTTTGTGCATACATTTTTCATGTCGCATATATCCCGGATCATAGTTTCAAATTTCTCCTCTTTCAATATATGGTCATGCTCTACTTTTCTCATCCGCTCCTTCAAAGAATTCAGGTCCAAAAGAGAGCGTTTACATTCCTTGACTTCCTCTTCAAGTTGCATCAAACGTGTTGTTTGCATCTCAAGTGTCCTCTTGAGATTCTCATTCTCATTCTCATGCTCACTACTGAGGAAGAGAGAAAGAGAGGGGAGGAAAGGAAAAAGAGTGAGTAGGAACCACGCTCAATAAAATTTTGTTGATGTAAACAAAACTAAAGGATGGAGAGAGAGAGAGAGAGAGAGAGAGAGAGAGAGAGAGAGAGAGAGAGATCCAGAGGCAACCAAGGCCTCTAGAACCTATATAGAGTGATTTGTGTATCTTGGAGTCTCAATATTTAATATAGACAAAGGCAAAAAAAATAGTACTTGGTCATTGACTGCTTTGGAGTACTAGAGAGAAAATGAGAGGAACAAAGAAGAGAGAGAGGAATGAAAGAGTGCCATGTAGATTTGGCATGAGTGTAATTCTTGTCTTGCTCAACTCCAATACAAGATTTGTCCATGCAGATTAATCTTAACCAATTCAAACCTAGGTCCTCAACCTAGGTGTTGTGCATGTTAATACACCTGACAAATTCAAACCTAGCTCATCAACTTAGGTTTTTTGCATGTAGACCAAATCAAACAAATTCAAACCGAAGTCATCCACATTTTGCCAACCAATCTGTGAGAGAGAGGGGGGAAGAGAGAGAGACATACAGAGAGAAAGAGAAAGATAGACATCAAG
>NC_140950.1:123851558-123894058 GCF_014529385.1 Adiantum capillus-veneris | reverse complement strand
GGACACATTTCCAACCAAGGTTTTCTCGACAAACAGAAAGAAAGATAGAGAGGAAAGGCTTCAATACTTTGTTAGGTAAAATGTTTATATTACTATTAGGCCTCTCTAATTTCCCATGTACGTAAAAGTCAAAACTCGAGCATTGACTACTTGATTATTATAAGTTTCTTACAATATATATACCCAAATGAATCTCAGAAATCTTAGATTTTTCCAAACGAACAGCTTAGATTATTTTAAATGAACACTAATGTACTTACAAGCTTGTGACAATAAACCACAGGAATATATAACCATCAACTCCATTACACATAGTATTGACAACATACTACGTCATAATTGCTAATGTCATCAATGTCAAATAGTTTCGTGCAATATGTCTAATGGCCTAGCTTGTGAGAGCCTTGTTGAGTCTCTTGGGCACAAGGTTTTCACCACAAGGACAAATCTCAAGCATCGTTGTCACTGTGGAAAAGCAATCCATGATTGAGTTAAAACATATAAAAAATATTATCACTTAAAATACACACAATTTTGTAAATTCTCACATATAAAAGAAATGACATTTGTTACAAAAAATATCTTACTTGGAGTAGAACTTACAAACTGCAGGAACTAAGATGGGCACATGATGTTGTAATGGAGACCGTAGAGAGGACAACAAGTATTGGGATGATGGAGCCTTCAATGTCAAGGGCCTTTGTACCAAGTATGTTCTAAAAGCCTCAACTTTGTAGAGAGAGAGAGAGAGAGAGAGAGAGAGAGAGAGAGAGAGAGAGAGAGAGAGAGAGAGAGAGAGAGAGAGAGAGAGAGAGAGATTTAGCTATGGTGACACCAAACTACTTCTCTACATGTACAAAATAGAACTCCTTATAGCATGCAAGCGCTACAAATTGTAAGTTCTATCTTTACCTCAAGGTAAAACTTACATTCAGTCTCTATAAGAAACTATAGTAGTTGTGGCCACACCACGTGTGAGCAAGCCCCTGGAGCGAGGATGCTATTAGATATGAGTGCTATGTTTGAGTGCCAATTGGTGAAGTGCTTGCATCATGACACATCGTTTCTGAGAGCGGGTCGACCGAAGTTAGTACATTGTGTGGGATTGCGGGCGACAACGGAACAAGGCAGATAAGTGCCCCTACTTGCGAAATTTGCACTCACTTTCATTCATTTCTGCATCAAAGGGAGAAGTAACATAAAACACTTGAGCACCACTTTATTCAGTTGTTTACAGTTGTCAAAAGATCCTAATCAAACATGTACGACTCCCATCCTAAATGAATGAAAGAGAATGAAATGTAGTCAATCACATGGGCTTCCAATGTCATTAATGAACACCCGTGGGGTTAGACAGGCGATGGAAGTTGGACACGGAGGGGTAGGCAATAGAACTCGAGCAGTTGCACAGCTCAAACTACATGACATGGCGGCGCAAATGATCGATCTTCATAACTACCTTTGTTTGCCAAGCGTCGATGGATGCGCCACTCAAGGTAGGAGAAGTGGGTGAAGAGCAGAGGGTTATGGTTTTCTTGATGTAAGGAGTTTTTTCTCTCTCTCTCTCTCTCATGCCCATGAGAGGCTTTCACTGTCTCACCCCTATTCTATCTTCCTATGTGCGTTTCAACCTCTCTTGTGTGTGTGTGTGTGTGTGTGTGTGTGTGTGTGTGTGTGTGTGAGAGAGAGAGAGAGAGAGAGAGAGAGAGAGAGAGAGAGAGAGAGAGAGAGAGAGAGAGAGAGAGAGAGAGAGAGAGAGAGAGAGAGAGAGATTTAGCTATGGTGACACCAAACTGCTTCTCTACATGTACAAAATAGAACTCCTTATAGCATGCAAGCGCTACAAATTGTAAGTTTTATCTTTACCTCAAGGTAAAACTTACATTCAGTCTCTATAAGAAACTATAGTAGTTGTGGCCACATCACGTGCGAGCAAGCCCCTGGAGCGAGGATGCTATTAAATATGAGTGCTATGTTTGAGTGCCAATTGGTGCAGAGCTTGCATCATGACACATCGTTTCTGAGAACAGATCAACCGAAGTTAGTACATTGTGTGGGATTGCGGGCGACAACGGAACAAGGCAAATACGTGCCCCTACTTGCAAAATTTGCACTCACTTTCATTCATTTCTGCATCAAAGAGAGAAGTAACATAAAACACTTGAGCACCACTTTATTCAGTTGTTTACGGTTGTCAAAAGATCCTAACCAAACATATATGACTCCCATCCTAAATCAATGAAAGGGAATGAAATGCAGTCAATCACGTGGGCTTCCAATGTCATTAATGAACACCCGTGGGGTTAGGCAGGCGACGGAAGTTGGACACGGAGGGGTAGGCAACAAAACTCGAGCAGTTGCAGAGCTCAAACTACACGACATACCGGTGCAAATGATCGATCTTCATAACTACCTTTGTTTGCCAAGCGTCGATGGATGCGCCACGCAAGGTAGGAGAAGCGGGTGAAGAGCAGAGGGTTATGGTTTTCTTGATGCAAGGAGTTTTCTCTCTCTCTCTCTCTCATGCCAATGAGAGGCTTTCACTGTCTCGCCCCTATTCTATCCTCCTATGTGCGTTTCAACCTCTCTTGTGAGAGAGAGAGAGAGAGAGAGAGAGAGAGAGAGAGAGAGAGAGAGAGAGAGAGAGAGAGAGAGAGAGAGAGAGAGAGAGAGAGAGAGAGAGAGAGATAGATAGATAGATAGATAGTTCTATTATCGTCCTGGGAGGTCAAATATGACCTATGGGACCAAATGAACATGTCACGTGGTGTGAGTGGAGTTCATAAGTGACTCTCGATGCTCAAAAATGGCTGAAATGAGCGTCGCAATAGAGAGTCCACATCGTGGTTGGGAGAGGAAGGTATGTAGGGAGAGCTCATGGCTGAATATATGGGGAAAAGAGGACCTAATGTGGTCAAAAGCTGAGCACTCAAGTAGTGTGTGGTACTCACTCTCTCGCACTTGACGAGGGCATAAGGTGCAAAGTCGATGACACTCCTCGCCAGTGCCCCAACGTCCTGTCTCGCAGCGTAGAGAATGGGAGCTAAGACGAATGGAGGCAATGGTGCGGATCGCACTCAACGGGATGGGCTCAAGGATGTAGGAATGGGTTCGGTTACCTTGTTCCGAGAAGAAGAGAGATTTGTAGTTTGGGGCAACGTGTGTGGTGTAATGGCTGAAGCGAGAACCTCCGGATTTCTCCCAAGCCATGATACATTGGCGTTGTAAGAAGGCCTCATTAACTTGGGAGTCGATCGACGCATCCTTGACCAAGTGACATGCATCCCATCTTCCAAACCATTTCTTGATATCAAGCATCCACCCCGAACTTAGTATTTTGCTCTTGCATGTCTTTTGAACCTTTTGACTTGCTTCATATGCGATTCTAGGAAGTCGATGCAAAGGGCTACGTTGTGTCTTACGCATGTACTCCACAACCCTTTCCATGCCCAAGACCTCAATGGGAAGAGATCCAGACTCAAGAAGTAAGAGCATGTAGGGTGTTTGTGTCTTGACTTGGAGAAAGTTGGTGAGAAAACGCTTTTGGACATTCTCAAACTCTTTCCAAGTAGACTTTCCGATGCTTCCACCCCACACCTCCACTCCATAAAGAAGCACTGGTGTCACCAATGTGTCAAAGAGGTACTTTTTGAGAGCCCAACACTTGATCTCTCCTGCATTGCACATGTTCTCAAATGCATAGTAAGCCCTCTTTCCAGCTTCCAAGCGATGCATTGCACAATCCTTCCATTTATGATTGGATGGAACCTCAAGGCCAAGGTACTTGAAGTGATGTACCACTTCAAGTTTCTCATTGTTGTATACAATGCATGGATTTTCGTCATTGAGGGTCTTTACAAGCATAACCTTGGTTTTGGATCCATTCACGATCAGCCCGCTATGTAGGCAAAAGCGTTCCAAGACACTCATAAGCTTTTGTGCATCTTCTAAGGTATGTGCCAAGAGCACTACATCATCGGCATAAAGCAAAAGCATGATCACCGCATTTCCAATCTTAACCTCTTCTATGCCTTCCTGCTGCATAAAATCAAGAACCATGTATTCCAATTCATCAATGAGTAGCCCAAAGAGGGTTGGGGAAAGTGGGCATCCTTGTTTGACACCAATAGTGCTTGTAAAAAATTCTGAAATTCCATCTCCCATACTTAATCGACATATCACTTTTTGGTAGATGCGAAAGACTGCATGCATAAATTCTCTCGGCACTTGAAGGCTTTGCATACGTCTCCAAAGATTTCCTCGCGGTACCATGTCAAAAGCTTTCTTGAAATCCACAAAGCAACAATACAATTTTTTTCCTTTCAATCGAGACGCTTCCATAAGAACTCGAAGAGTGACAAGGTGATCAATAGTGCTATGATGCTTTCGAAAACCTGCTTGGCCAAGCGCACGTTTGCCATTCTTTTCAGCCCATTCACTTATCTTCATCTCCATGATACATCCAAATAACTTTGCCATCAAAGAACCAACCATTATAGTGCGATAGTTGTTCACATTGTTTACATCTCCTCCTTTGTGCAAAGGTTTGATCCAATTTGCACTCCAATCATGAGGCATGCCATACTGAAGTGCAAGGTTAAACATATCGCATATCCAATATCGTGTTTTCTTGCTTGTCCATTTAATCATTTCAGCCTTGACACCTTGAAGGTCACCTGCCTTGCGAGTAGCAAGTTTCTCAAGCGCGCGGCATACATCTTCAATGGTAAAGAAGGGAGACATAAATGGAAGGGAGCTACAACCCTCCATCTTATCAACATTGGGTTGCTCATAGAGGTTCTTACAATGCATATACATATCCTCAAGAGTCAAGTCACCAAAGCTCTCAACGCGCTTGCCTTTTAGATTTTGCCAAAACTTGCCACATGCATGTGCTTTCTCTTGTGCTAAAAGAAGTTGTTTTTCGACTTCCCACCTTCTCCTCTTCTTTTGAACAAGTGCTTTGTATGTGTGTGAACATTCCAAGTAAACTTCCTTGTCTTTGATTGCATCCAATCTTAGCAAGTGTTTTCGGGCTTGACTACATTCCATGTCAAACCATTTCTTCTTGGTGCTACCCTTCTTAGACCTTTTGCAAGACACGTGTTTCACCGAAAAGCATTCCTTCGCACAAGAGAAAATTACTCCTTTGAAAACTTTCCACTTGCATTCTAATGTTGGGCTCCCTTGATGCTCTATCATGCTTAACATTTGGTCCACCATATCAGCATATATAAGTGCTCGTTTGAAGTCTAGACGTAAGTACAAATGATTCACATCATGTTTGGAGGCTACATGCTCGGGCCGTTTACCACACTTGAGGTCAATACATAACATCCTATGATCCGATTCCGGATTCCATTCACCAAGTGTAAAGCTTTGTATGCATTCTAGAGTGGCTTCTGAGAACAACATATAGTCAATCACACTAGCACCATTGTGCTTTCTACATGTAAAGTCATTGGTGCCTTGCCATAGAGATACACCATTTGCAATGAGCATTCCGGTACTATTGCACATATGTAGAAGTGACTTTCCATAGTGATCCACTTCTTTTGCATCATTAGAACTTCGATTATACATGTATGAGTCATCCACTCTTCTTGAGACATGCGGCATGTCGACTTGTTGTGTGTCGTGTTGTAACATATTTGTGCGAGCATTCATGTCTCCAAAAACAATGACTTCACCTTGATCCTTGTAATGAGCAATGTCTTCCTCTAGTTCAACAAAGGGCTGATCTCTATCCATATTCAAGCGAGCATAAAAGTTGGAGTCATAGTGAGGAATGTAGCAGCCGGCCACAAACATGACTTGACCATTTGGTGGGCTGATTTTCAGCCATAAGTAGCGTTTATACTTATCTTCTTTGACAATGGAAACATCTTTCAAACCCTTTTTGGTCATACATGCTACGCCTCCTTGGCCTCTTCGTTGCTTTGCATTTTTGGCCCACATCAAAGAATGCACATCGTATTTGTCAAATCCAAGAATTCGTTGCGCATCATGCTCCCATGTTTCGACAAGAAGTATCACATCGGAGTCATTGGTAAGCTCATCAATGCCAATTCCCGCATTCCATGGATACCCGTTACAATTCCAAAAGCTTATTCGCAAGCGTGAGTTGGTCTCATAGATCATGTGTCCCTATTTGTTGGGTGGACTTGCATCCTCCTTAAGTGCCTTTTCTTCTTGAGATGATACCTTAACCTTCTTGCTTCTTTCCTCGTATGCTTTGCGACGTACATTTTGTTGCATAAGAGAGAGAGAGAGAGAGAGAGAGAGAGAGAGAGAGAGAGAGAGAGAGAGAGAGAGAAAGAGAGAGATTTGGCTATGGCGAAGCCATGCGTGATGTTGAGATACACATTTGCACAAAGAGAGAGAGAGAGAGAGAGAGAGAGAGAGAGAGAGAGAGAGAGAGAGAGAGAGAGAGAGAGAGAGAGAGAGAGAGAGAGAGAGAGTCTGACAAAGGCAAAGGGTAGATTTGAAATTCAAATTTCGAAATTTCAATGTCTCCTGTCCCGTCCGTGTTAGCAGTAACATAACACGGACACCATTTTTCGGAGCTCTCTTTGTAAAACACTTATTATTTTGATAAATCGTAACTCCTATTTTTTCGGATAAACTCTGTAATTAATGAGCTGGGGCTACAAGCTTCCAGATTGTATTAGCCAGTTATTACCTAGCTTTGGTAGAACTCCAGATTATTAGTTTTGACCACCCAAAAACCTTGGCTAAGGTATAAAAGCCAATTTTTGTAAGTTTTTGGATAAGAAATACACAGCGTGAGCTAATGGCGCTCACTTCTCTCCTTCTCGTGCTTCCTACTCCCTCTCCGGTTGTCACATTGCGATTGCATTTGTTGCATTGCAACCGCATGTAAGAGCTCTACACATTGACGTAAGCCATTCACAACATTTCGTAGCTTTTGGCGTCGCCGACCCGCGGCCTAATTTCATCATAACTAAGAATTTTCATCATAATAAGAAATTTACACTTTTAAATAGAAAACTAAGCATAGGTGGGGTATTGGGGCATCATTGCTAAGCATTTAGGTGCATTCTGGGTCAAAAACGACCAGGTCAAAAATCCACTGATGTTAATAATTGCAATTTTGGAACTTGACCTAAAGTGGGGTTTGAGACCATAAGCATGTGTGCTTAGGTCTTATAAACTTGTCCTAGAAGTTTTGTTATGTTTGGATATCATTTGATACTATCACGAATGTGATTTGCTTTGCTGATGAGCGATTGGCTTTTGGTGATTTCAGTCACTTGAGTGTAGCTTGAGTTAGATGCGAGTTGTTAGCTGTTTTTCGAGAGATTGACAACCTCTTGTAGACTCTATGCACTAGTCGAGTCAGCTTCGTCCCATGGTTTGACAAATTAATCGTGGTTCTCACTAGTACTGCAATAAGATAAGATGGTGAGGTTAGACATGCGTCCCACATTTGGCACCGCTATCGGGAATCGAAGAGACCTAAACTAGGAAAAACACGAGCATCTTGTGTAGTTGTCCTTTAACTTCCTCTAGGTTCACCTAGAGTTCAAAACTTTCTTTTAGAAATCGCATATCTTAAGATTGTCGTGTTTTGCTGTGTAGAGATAGCTTGGAAGTAATCGTACTTGCTGAGTACCTTTAGGATTGTAGTACTGTAGATTTAGATTAGGATTTAGAGAATGATTGGTAGATGAGACAAGTATTAAGATCAAAGCTCTGAAAAACATATAAAACACAAGAAAATGAGTGTTTGTGGACACTTTCCACAACCCCATTGCATGAGAATCTAAGAGTAGGGTAAGTAGGATCTGAGGTGGATTTCAGAACATTGCTCCCTCTGAAAGAATCAAGTGTGAGTTGTTATTGGAAGTTGTAGAATTTCAGGTCTACGGCTAGAAATAGCTCAAAAAAACTCAAATCCACTGAAGCCGACTGCAGAGTAAGCCTAAGAGTTGTCTGAACCAGTTGGTAAGCTCAAAGACACTTCGAGGTAAAAAATTTCAAGAGTTGGCCAAAACTCAGATTATTTACTTTTTCTTGACATTTTAAGCCAAATTAAGTTTTGACTTGATTCATAGGCTTAAAATACATCATATAAAGACTGTCTTTGCGAAAATTGCAAAAAAGTGCTAATTTTAAGCCTAAAGTTAATAATCGCGATTATTAACTTTCTGCTCTAAATTGGCCAAGGTTCATATCATTGACTCATTGCATGTGTACAAAAAACTTTCGTAAAGGCCCAAGTGATTTGGATCACTAAGCTAGCAAAAAACTGGGTAAAAACTAAAGTTTGTACTGACTTTTTGAATCTTGAGCATAAATTGGGAGAAAATTTATCCAAACTTGTTGAAATTTGTTTCATAGGCTTATGTTGATGTGATAAACATGTGTACATGCTTAGTTGACTAAAAATTTGCAAAAATTTGTCAAAAGTAAATAATTGTAATTATTTACATTTGCCCTATTTTTCAACTTTTTTGACCAAGTTTGCATACCACTAGTTTCATCATGTTGTAATAAGCCCACAAACCAAATTTGGTAAGATTTGTGACTAAAATTGCAAAGTTAGTCTGTCGGGCGGACAGATAATTGATGACCATTTGACCAAAAATTGTCCAAACTTGATGAAAATTGGCTAGTGACCTTAACTTAAGGTGCTTAACAGATCCGTGTCAAAGTTGGGACAAAAACTTTGCAAAATAATAACTAGAGTAAATAATCGTGATTATTTACATATGCTTCAAAACTGGATGATTTTGCAAATTTGAGTATACCACAAGGTCAAGCACATCAAGTAGACCTCACAAATCCATTTTGGTGAAATTTGGATCCCAAAAGTGAGACTTAAGCCAGATTCTCGAAATCAGAGTCTGCGGACACCAAACAGTTGATAAACTTGATCAGATTTTGTCCAAACTTGTTGAAACTTGTCCAGAGACTTTAAGAAGTTGTATACTTGCCAAACCAATAAAAAAAGTGCAAAAAACTGACAAAAGTAAATAATGGCGATTATTTACTTCTGCTATCCAGAGACATCATTTTTGACTTTTGAATTATAAAGTGACAGACCAACATAATATAAATCTCCAGGAAAATTTTGGGTTCAATCAGATAAGAATTGATACATGTACACATAGTTTTCAGGTTGCAGATCAAACCTTTGATTTTTTCTAAAGTCAAATTTGTGACTCTCATAGCTTGATTTGAAGTGATACACAGAGACCAATCACGAGAATAGAAAAAACTCTACTGTCTTTATAGAAGAATAGCTAAATTGATCAAATTTATACAGGAATCAGGTTGCAGACGAGGAATTAGTGGCTTGACAGAAAGTTGCAATTGAATCAGGTGGAAATTGACGACAAGTCAATCCAAAGGTGAGTACTCTATCCAGGGCTTCATAAGTCTATCTGAACCTTAGATCTGGTTGTGTACTAGGAAATCAGGGCATACTCGGAGAAACCTCCAGTAGAGTATCTACCAAAGAAAGCGTGAATCAAGGCAATTCCTTGCACACAATTCCTGAAGAAGTCTTAGACACTTTTTCAGATTCAACATCCGAAATGTCTTCTTACTTAACTCACTCGGAAACCGGAACAACAGTGCGCTATAAGCATATAATATCTTTTTACAAGTCTAACCATCAAGGAGACCAGGTTTACTTGGACCGTAACGAGGAGTATGCTATTCGCATTGATGACCATGGTATTGAGTTCGAAGAAGAGGTAAGGACAAACAAACAAGGAAAATGTACATGGATCGAAACGGAACTTAGTATTTATAAGTTGAAAACCCTGACGTGATAGAAAAATGGGGGTTAGAAGTAAACATCATAATCCCAGATATGTCAGCAAAATAAGGACCACCTTCTCTAGAATTTGAGGGATATGACCAAGTAAGCTTGAAGCCTTTGAAACGGCTTAGTACGGATAATCCGAGGATCGGAGTCTATTGTTGGGAAAATAGAAACATAAAAGATCTTCTGTACACTTCTCATGCTAAACCAAGACAATTAATGGCCATGTAGATCATCTATATCTTCAAGATCAAAGATAAGGGATAACCAGACCTACCAACCCACCTGTTTAGGGATTGCTATAACAAGAACTTTGTTATGATGACTCCTGAGGAGGTATAACAAACCAAATACCAAGGGTATTCTATACGGGATTGGATATTGAGAAAAGGACCAGAAACAATTCCAAGAGATGAACACTGTGAGAGATCATCTGGGAGTAATGTGAAGAAACCAAAAACCACCTCATCACGTAGAAAACCGGGTGACACAAAGGCCAGTCCAGGGCTACATGAGTCACTATTTTCAACAGACTGGTTTGAAGGACGCGAAACAGGACCAACTCCTAGAAGACCGGGAGTTGAACCAAACAGACGCGTCAAACCAGCTGATTTTCAGAAGACCGGGAGTTGAACCAAACAGACGCGTCAAACCAGCTGATTTTCAGAAATGGGTCAGCAAATACACTGGATCAAGGGATCCATATGACCACTTAGCAAGCTTTAAGCAAGTGCTAAGAGTAGAGTGAATATTCGATTTCCATACTCAATTCGAAGGGTTTGGAATGACATTAGAAGGAAAAGCATTGACATGGTTCCAAAACATTCCACCAAGGTAAATCATGGACTTGAACACATTAGCTCAAGGATTTGTAACTGCATGTTCCAAAACGGGTATCAAACATAATACGGTAGCTCAAATCTACAACTTCAAATAGAAACATGGTGAGTCTGTTAGGGATTGCGCAACCCGAATGAAACAATACATTGCCACATGCCCAGAGATGGAGATACCTGCAGAAGAACGACTTGTATCTTTGTTTCTGGAGGGATTCCTAAAAAAAAATCTGAAGGGGATCGGGGAGCACCACAGACGGAGAGTGAGAGAGAGAGAGAAGGAGATACACACACGATGTGGGTGGGGAGACTCCAAAAAGTGAGCAGCCCCCTATACACTTATGCTATGTATAAGGTATACAAGTCAGTGGGCGCCCAGACTCTGGGCGGCTGGGCAAGGCACAGGCGCCTATACCCCAACAACCTCCCACTTAAAGGCGACTATGCCTTTAAGCAAGGGAACCTAGTCTAAAGACTACAAAAGGTGAGAGAAAACTGCTCTCAACTGATGCCTTCTGGCTGGCTGTGATCGTGTGCATCCGGCTGTCCTGCTCTCGTGTAAGTCCATACACCACCAGCCATACCGCACACGTACTGCAAGTATGTACGCAATACCTGCATATCTCCCTCGTGCACTATGCCATCATCAGTCAACAAACGACTGACAACCCCAACTGCAAATGCTCCCACTGCAGTTGCGATATCCGGTCTCAAGATCAACATCTCATACATGAGACCACCGAATGCCGATGCAATGCTAGCGGGCCCTGCTAGCTCTACGGAGCATGCATCAACATATATATCCCTAGAAATAGGCATCTCTGACTGACAAGGCGTGTCAGCCACATGCATCTCCTGACTGTCCACAAAAGACGCATCAACCTGTCGTGCAACCTCATAGAACACCAGCTCTAGGTGTCTGCTGGAAGACATATCCTGCACAACTATATCCCCATGCTCACTGTCGAGCATAGAAAGGAATGACTGCATAATTGCTGACATCTCAGTCTCCTCTGCAAACATGACCACTCAATCTGCTGTGACTCACTAGAGCTCTCATGCTCTAACTCTGTATGCATAGACTCTTGCACAACGTCCTCTTGTCGTGACTCACTAGAGCAAGACCGCTCTACCTGTATATCCTGCATAGAAGTATCTTGCACAACTGACTCTCTGCTTTGCTCAGCCACTAGCAAAGCATGCATGTCTGACTCTGTCACCTCTCTGTGTGACTGCTCAAGTCGTGCCCCAACTGTGTGCACAATGAGCTCACTACTCTGCACTCCATGCAAAGCACCCTGCAACCCACAAGCAAAAGAGACTCGCCTGCTCTCTCGCTCTCTACCTGGCTGCATGATCACAGAGACAACACCGTCTCTCTCGTGATCCACATGCAATAGGTAACCTGTACCACTCCTGGCACCTCTCGCAATCACTAGCAAACCCAAATGCAACGCAAAAGATCGCTCAAGAAGCGATACCCGACATCCACTATACCGTAACTGTCTGACTGAGATCAAATCCCGTCTCAGATCTGGCACATAACGCACATGACGCAGGGTAAATCTCATACCAATGGGCAAGGACAAACATACGTCTCTTGCACCCTCAATGTCATACACAACACCATCAGCCATGTGCACACAACCAAGTCTCCCACTAGAAAACGTGCTAAACCACTCACGATGCGACGTGACATGAAAAGTAGCATCTGAATCTAGTAACCAATGTGAAGACAATGTGCAATCCGATATGCAATCCGTAGACATAAGATCGTCTGAAGACAAGCTAGATGTAAATGTGACATCGCCCTCACAATCGTACTCATTAACCACCATACTGATCTCACTAGCATCTGTCATGCCCAAATCTGCATCACGCATCTGTCGCCTCCGTTTTCTCAAACGCCTGAAACATCGACGGCTAATGTGACCTCTATGTCCACAATGCCAACATGTCAAGTCTCTATGCCGTCGAGACTTGCGTGTGGGACCAATCTCTTCCATGGACATAGAAGTGGGACTAGACTCCCCTGTAGACATGGATGTCACGTACATAGCATGTAAACTCTTCCATAAAGCATGAGTTGTAGTCTCCCTCGAGACCTGCTAGTCAACAGACTGAACCAGATGCAAACGAATCGTAGACATTGCTAACTCATCAAGATCATGCCAATCATCATCACTCATAGACTTGGGCTTCGCCGATAAACCACACAAGGGTTTATCCTGCCCCAAATCTGTCAATGCAACAAGCATATGTTCCTTCCAAGCAACAAAATCTGTACCATCAAACTGTGTCAGACCATAACGCTGGAAGTCAAATGAAAAATCAGCCATAATGCTCGCAAAAGAGCAACCAACAATGAGTAGCAAATGTCAACCAAATCAGCCCTAAACTGGCTTGAATCGCATCAACAAAAGTCTGCAATTATGGCTGCAAATCAGCCCCAAATCAGCCCCAAAATTCAGCTCTTAAACAGCCGCATAAACAAGTCACAAACGTGTCCCAGATCAGCCTACAAACTGAGCCATACATGGACACCTGCAAAGAGGAAACAATGGCTGAAAACTCAGCACCCAAATAAGCCCTCAAACCTGCCTGTAAACTTGTAAACCTATAGCTAAAACCTGCTGAAAAACCTCAAGCCATTAGTGCTCGAATCCGGCTACCTAGCTCGTAGCCAAACAAGCATACATCACAATAATCACTCCTGTGAGTGTGCCAAGATAATTGTACGCCTGTCAAACAGTGAGCTAATCACTAAGCCCACACTATGCGGTATCGATGCATACATACGCACAAATCTCCCACCTGCAGAGAACACCGCACGCAAATGCTGAGTGCAACCTGCAATCTCTACCTAGATCGCATAAATGATACGCATAAAACTCCTGGGAAAATTTCGCCAGAGTTTCGATGCACAATGGCTATCAACACAAAATAACCATTGTTCTGCAAGCTCAATACAATGAGCAATCAATGCGCATCAAACTATACTCAATATACATGCATAAGCTCTGCAAACCTGTGTCCAACAAATGCTCACAAAGAGTACCACAGGTGATCATACATGTCATCCATAACCAACCTCTGCACTTGCTCACAAGATCTACTGCTCACCACATAAGCATACATAGAGCATTACCCGCTCAAACACCATGTATGCAAGCCACAACACTGCAGAAGAACCACTCAACTGCAACTGGCAACACCTGTGGGAGTACTAGACTCAACCTGTACCTGGGAGTCAAACCCGATCTTGTAACACCTCATATGTGCCTGCTACCTGCAGTGTACACGGGTAAGCTGTCTGCAACAAAGAAAACAACAGAGCCCAAAACTGTCATGAAAAACAGTCTCTGTGTTTTTAATTTCAGACCCACCTGCACTTCGAATCAGAAAACAATTCCTTCTACAAAGTCGTAGAGCTCAAAACCAACTCCGTTTTGAACCAAAAAGTTTTGGAATCGGAGCTCTATAGCTCAAGTTATGAGCAAAATAGTAGACTGCTGTCAAAATGCCAAAAACTGAACGACTTTCTTCTGTGATTCTTTGAGCTCATAGAAAGGCTCAAACTCACTTCCCACCTCGATGCATGAGCTGAATGCATCAATCTCACAATGCTTCCATGTCTATGGAAGCTCCAAGCTCCAACCTGTCGTCGCCGATGTAGCCGTTGCAAAGCTTGCCGAGAAGAGGGAAAATGATGTACACTGTGGGCTGATTTGTAGAGGAACTCTGATCTGTGAGCACTAGGAAGCTCCTGAGAGCTCTCCTGCAAGCCTTTGTATGGCTGCCCACAAGCCTCCTCTATTTCTTTGCTTAGATCTGTGACCTCTTCGCCATAGTCGACGAGTTCATCGCGAAGCCGTCCATCTATGCTCTCACACCTGTCGCTCTGATACCAATTGAAGGGGATCGGGGAGCACCACAGACAGAGAGTGAGAGAGAGAGAAGGAGATACACACACGATGTGGGTGGGGAGACTCCAAAATGTGAGCAGCCCCCTATACACTTATGCTATGTATAAGGTATACAAGTCAGTGGGCGCCTAGACTCTGGGCGGCTGGGCAAGGCACAGGCGCCTATACCCCAACAAAATCTTCATGCTATACTCTATAGTAAGAAGCATACAACCCTAGAAGCGTGTGTGTCTGATGCTATTGACCTAGGAGACAATTGAAAAAATTTCAATGAAGAAGATGTCCCTAATGATAACCAAAGTGAGAAAACAACATCCACAAAACTAGCACAAGTGGGAACGGCTGCTGCGGCACCACTCTCAGCCATAAAAGATATGCTAAAAAGGATGACGACATGATGAACAACATGCAAAAAGCACCTATGAGAGGAATAGGATAAGGGATACCTCCATAGGGACAACCAATTAGGCCTCAGAAATGGTGTGCAATCGAGGGTAAATGGGCCAACCATGAGACCCATGAGTGCTACTTCAAACTAAAGTATGATGGGAATGTTCAGTACGTGCCCATGAGGCCACAAGGACAACCCATGTACAGATCTCAGCCTAATATGGCCCAAGCTCAAAGACCACCAATGTGTATGGAAAGACTCAACCTGTGTTGGGACAACAACCTCCGTATCCAGGACATAATGTAGTGCCTGTAAAGTACATGCACACTGAAGGAGTCATAGATGAACAAGCATTAGTGCGTGTTACATACACCCTATGCAGAGCCTAGTCCATCTACAATAACGGTAGAGGGAGATTGGTATAATCCACATTCACCACCAATGGAAGAAAGAGTGACTTATGCTCCACTAGAGCTAACACCGATGTATTATGTAGCTAATCAAGGTGTCAGACCTCCCATGGAAAGACCCATGATGAAGCCTAGAACAGGAAACTCTCATAACTGTGGTGATGATGACCATTGGAAAAACGAATGTCCACAGCTTGACAAAAATCTCAAACCAATTGAAGCCTATTGCATACGATGTTTCAAAAAAGGAGGACACTTTCCAGAAGATTGTCCTAAAAATCCTTTGAACAAGGGTAAAACCGTATTAAACGTAGTCCAAGTGATGCCTAGTAGCTCATCCAAGAGTGAACCGACTGTTCCAATCAAAGTAATCACTAGAGCCCAGGCAAAGAAAAAGAAACACAACCTCTCTAATGATTCGGAAAATACGAAAGTTTTTTCTCAAAGAATAAAAAAAAGCAGAAGCAAAAGATATGAGATGAGAGACAAAAACAATGGGTTGAAATCGAAGAGAAAGCAAAGAAGCTAGCTCAGGACAAGTTGAAAGAAACTGGTAGTGAATTCAAGGAAACAACCGTGAAATCTGGAGGATCCATTGTGGTTGATAAAATTTTTAATCCTATTAATGCCGCTGATAGCCGTTTTTCGGCTCTCCGTAATTGCCATAGTAAGCTACCTCACCCTACCAAATTCACCCAAACACTATGGCTATCCCTACCATTTCACTGTACATAGGCGAGTGTGAGTTACGGGACTTTTCCCATATCTCCTTAAAAACCCTCAGCTAGCTAGTCACTGAGCTAGTTGAGCCAAAAAAATAAATAAAATCAAAAAAATAAAATATATTATGGCCCATTTGTGTGTAAATATTGCATTATATATATGGCCTAAATATAGGGATTTTTATAATTATTTTGATATTTATTTAAATATTTATACCTAGGTGTGTGTTTTATTAAATTTACCTTCTTTCATCCTCTTGCACCATAAGTATATTTTTTGCCAATATGTACATACTCTAACCTTATATTTTTCCTTTATACAAATCACTCCCACATTTTCACCCTCACCCTCATGAAAACAAAAAATTGATTTCTACTCATTGGTCACGTTTATTATATTATTTAATTGCATACCTTTTCCTCTTTCACCCAAAATAATTCAAAGAGGGACCATATCATATGATTCCAATATCTTTCCATATCCATAACTCCTCCATATTTTTATTATTATTCTAACACCATGTGCTCATTGAGCTAAAGTCCATGAATAGTCCATACACTAGTCCCACCATGTATATATTTCTTTATGCACCAATAATCCTCCTCCATGCATGGGTCAAGGGAAACTTGGATGCTTTGTATTATGATATGACAAAGGAGGGGCTCACTCTTGGATGCATTGTACAAATTCAACAAAGGAGGGGGCCACTAAAAGACTTTTGCAGGCATAAAAAAAGGCTTTTTGGTGAGAATTTTGGCACCTATTTCCACTCCGAATTTGGAGCGGTGGTCAAAAGAGAAAATGTAGCCCACACTCTGACTAATCACCTCAAATTTTTTCATAATTTTTGGAGCTACCAGCTGTGAGATATGATTTTTTGAGTGGACCCCAGTCTGCCCACTGTTCTCACAAGTAGCCCATAGTCTTCTCTCACCTCTTTCCACACTTCTACACACACACACACACACACACACACATTCCTCTCAATCCCTCACTCAAACCTGCACCTTCAATGGTTTCTCTCACCTTCTTCACCATTAACCTCCGTGATGCATGGTTTTTAGGACCCCTTCTGAAGATGCAATAAAGGCACAGTCAGTTGTTGGGGAGATGAGGATACTCTAGTCCAAGGGATCTCGAAAGAGAAGAAAAATCTACTTCACAAGCACCAAAGAGTAAAAAGTGCCATGGATAGAAGATACGTGGGAACGAGCTCTTATGCATGCCTACAACCTATATCTTACAGAATAGCCCATTCTAAGTGTGAATTTCTAGTGAAATTTACACGAGGATGTTCGTGTGGACTCACAGCACAGCATACTCTGTTTTCACTTTTTTACCAACAGTAAATATTTTTTACCACAGTAAATATTTTTCACCTACATGGTAAATACAAATCACTTTTTACCTACAGTAAATTTTTTTACCCATGGTAAATATTTTTTATTGCACCATAAGTATTTGGTAGGTAATAGTTCACTGTTGCTAGAAGCAGTGATTGGGCATTAACAATGCAGTTACAGGAGGAGAAAAGGGAAAGTCTTATGGTAAAGGTGAGTCAACAGGGATAAAGACTTTTGAGTTGAAAAGAGACATGCTGATTTTTTCAAAGAACACATGTCAAAAGAAGCCATGGTTGAGGATTTTTTGAGATTTGATATTCAGGAGGACCCAGCTGCCACCTCCCCCCCGCAGGTCCCCCCCTGACATGTGCAGAACCTCCAGTTTCAACAGCCACCTTATCTGCTCTTAAATGCTGGTCAAGGCCTTATCCCCATGTGTCACAATCAGAAAAATCAGCATTTACCCTCCCCTCTCACATCACTCTAGAGAATATCTTGATGGTGACATATCAGGTGACCTCAATCTGTTGACCACCCTAAGCAAAAAGTAACCCCAATCAGCGGATTTAAGCATGTTTATCCCTAATCCTAGACCCTCTCAGAAACCTATATAAGGAGGCCTTCTCTCACTCAAAACCAACACTTTACCCACTTCACCAAGCAATGAAGCTATGACGGCATTGCTCACAACGAGGAGCTATGGATGGAGCTCTACTCTCTCTCCCTCTAGTATGCTACATTACTAGCCCTAAAACCTAAATAAGGAGTCTTCTCTCATGCTCCATGGCCACCATCCTCGCCATCATTCTCTAAGGTATTGATGTGTTGCTAGTAGGATCATACCTACTTGCTGGGTTGATTGTTTTTGACAAGGGATTATGCCATCCTTGGCTTGCTTCTCTATATCCTTGTTATGTATGATCAGATGCCGTTGTATTGTTAAGCTGATGTCTTGTGTATATATATGCTACATAAGGTCCCTAAGCTTCGTTTCTATGTGTTTTGCCATATATTTTGATGCCATCATAATGCCAGAAGTCTCACTTGCCTATGTGCACTATGTGTGAGGTCCCTAAACCTCTTAATTTAGGGTGGTGCCCCCTTTGTTTTGTTCTTTGCTTGTTTGCATGAGGCGTGGTTTGTGGAGTGTGCACGAGTACAGAGGGCACCCGATTGCACTGCTCTTTTTCCGGCTATCACTCCCCTCTTACTTCCATAGCTCTCATATGAGCTCTCCATGTACATACACCATCTCTATGCCTCTCTCTATTATCTCCAAAGTACAATTCCATCTTAACCCTTATATATATACATAAATTCAGCATGTGTACCATGCTTAACCTCTGCAAATCAAGAGATCTCATCAATGAAATTTCCATTTTCATCGTGATAATCAACCTTGGCGGCGGTGGCGTAAAGAAGGAAAGACGAAGAAGAAGATCGATAGTCATTTCGAGAACCTACACAAGTAAGTCCAAACCTTCTTCAAGCTTCACCATCACAAGGATTTGCTCACTTCATTCAACCATCTTAGTTCAACCATTCCCCCCATTCTACCCATTATAAATATATCATTAACTTTTTAGTGATTACTAACACTAACCACTAACATACTAACACAAAATAGCATTGACGTAACCATAAAAGACACCTCACCTCAAGACATGTACAAAGTAACTCTCTCTCTCTCTCTCTCTCTCTCTCTCTCTCTCTCTCTCTCTCTCTTTTCCTTAAAACTCTACTTTCGCCTTATTCACCATCAATAATGCTCTCTTTTGAGCCCACACCCATGACTCAAGCAGAAAAAAAAGGCCCGCAATGTTTTGATATTCAAAAAAATCATTATCGTGATTTGTTAGATTGTAAATTAGGATTTCCAATAATCTTAATGAGGGGTCTCCAACCTATAAATAGGCCCCTCTCCTTCTTGTAAAACAACCTCCAACATCGCACATAGCACCCCAACACTCTATGAGTGAGGAGAGACTTAGGTGTAGCAACCACTTGTGAGCTTCACTCTTGGTGTGAGAGAAGCCTTCAAGCTACACATTGCAAGTGAGAGAGCGTGAGTTCCTCAAATCTCAAAACCACTATTGTATATGCTCCTTCATCATCAATAAATTGAGGTTTGGTGCATCAAAGACGTGATTCGACGTTCAAATCTTTGTCCTTCCATTTGTGCAATACGGTTTGGTGAATTCAAGGTGACTTGTGTATTTGAGTTTTTATCGGTTGATCTTGATTTTAGAAAGTGTTTTAGTGTGTTTTTCATTGCCAGTTTTGTGTCCATTGTAAGAGGGTATTGTGGTGAGAGGTCTCCTACACCCTAAGACAATGTGTGTGTGTTTTGGCAATGTTTAGCAATCACTAAGCATTGAGTGAGTTTTGTACAAGCTCTACGATAGCATCATAACAAACCATCTCCATTTGCAAGTCACAAATAAGTTATTACGCAAGATCCTTTTCTCTCTCTCTTCCCTTTTCTCTAGGTCTCTCTGGTCCATTTTGTGTGTGTCTTGGTGTGAGGTTGCTTGTGTGTGTTGTGTGGTGCATCTTCTTGGTTGTGCCAAAATATCTCTTGCTTCCTAGTTCGCATACCATAACTAGGTGGTGCCCCTATCTTGTTTGGGTTTGGCTATGGGTTTGCTATTTTGTTGTGCTTGTGGTTGCCCTAGCCCCAATTGAGCAGCACGGGAGCCTTGAGGGGTGTTTAGAGGTTGCCTCTCTTGTTGCCCGCCCCGGACCGCCTCAATTTTGGTGCCCCCACTGAGGACTGACTTTGTGCCTATTGTTGTTGTATTGCATGAATGCTTGAATTTTAGCATAATCAAGTAGATTATATGAATCATGAAAACTTGTATAACCGAGTTTAATTTCAAGGCAACAAAAATTGATCTAGAATATGGTTTGGGTTAGCAGAACATAAGAAAGGAAGAAAACATTTTCACATAAAAGTCTAGAATTCATGTTGAAAGACCTTTCAAAACTTTGTGTAGTTAGTTTGATGATTGTTTGGAACTAATCTTTGTGTGGTTCTAGCATTGAGAGACTATGACACGCTATACCTTTGAGGATATCCCAATCTTCTTCGGGAATCTAGAAGAAGATGTTGATGATTTTCTTGCTGATTTTAGAATGCTTTGTCATATCCTTGGTAAAAGGGATGACATGGAAAAAGGGGATTTTCTATTGCTATGCCTTAGAGGCAACGCTGAGCAATGAATTTGGAGTATGTCTTCTCAGATTGAACATGGATATACCCAAATTTCCAAAGCTTTGAAGGCCAGATTCTCTAAAGTTCCAACAACGGAGAAAGCATGGGCTTCACTACGGAGACTTCAACAACATGGTGAAGACTACTATGCTTATGAGGATATTTTTTCTCGTCAATGGGAAGGATGTGGATTTAGTTCTACATTTCTAGATTATATAAAAATGGATCAATTTATTTTGGGTTTGTCTCCTTTCCTAAAGACTAAGGTTACTTGTAGTGGACCCTCTACCTTTGAAGAAGCGGTCACTATTGCCCGAAGGAAGTTTCACAAGTACTTCTACATCAAAAATGGTTTCCATCATGCTGGAAGAACCAACCATCATGAAAGTGTTTCTATCAAGGAGTCATCTCCTTTGTCATACTTGTCTCCTTCTACTCCGACAAATGTTGAAGAAGTTACTTACATGCCAACTGATTATTCAAGTGCTAAAGTGTGTGGCGAAGATTCAAATGGGGAATCTCTTTCTTCTACCTTTATCACAAGCATGCAAAAATCGACACAAGGTATTTCAAATGGCATTGATGATTCAATAATGGATACATCCAACCTTTTGGCGGAGGATCAATTTCTAGCTCGAGCAGACGAAGCTTTTGTGCAACATGACTCTATGGAGCATGAAGGCCTTGAAGGTAACCTTGATCTTATGGAATGTTCTTAGAGTGTATCTTGTCTAAAAGAAGAGAGTGAAGAAGAAGATGAAATCATAGGTGGAGAGATCATAGACCACATTGATCATAAAGAGATGATTGTGTACATGGAATGCCAACTCCAAAACAAAGTAGAAGAGTGTGAGTTGAATCCATGTGAGGATAATCTTGAAGAAGTGTTTGAGGATGTTGAAAAGCATTCGTATGACCCATGTATGTTAAGCATGGAGGAACCTATCATGCAAGAAGCCAAATGTTTCACAAAATCAAACAGTAATCCATCAACCTTTGAAGTGGTACGATGTGTGGAGTTACAACCTTGCCAAAGGGGGGGCTTAGAAGGGGATGAAGAACATGGGAGAGTAGTAAAAGATAAAATCATAAAAGGAAACTATCAGAAGGGTATCATTCTCTCAAATGGTGTTTTAGTGGGTGGCTCTTCATTCATGGGACAATCTCTTAGCAAGGAAATCCAAGCTTTTGAAGCCCCAATCATCTTCACATTGGGTTTCACCTCTTCAAGGTCAACTTCTCCTCTCTTTACATATACCTTTCATCGGGGACACCATACCTTCTTAAGTGGAAGAGGACATGAATACTTGGTGATAAACGGATGTTTCCAAATCTTCTTCACTTGGTTCTTTGGTGTATGGAGGTCGCACATTGTGATGCTTCTGGTCTTCATCATAGATGAAAAACTTGTTAATTGCTACATGTGGATATTTCATCAATCAGTACCAAAATCTATTCTCTTCCAATGTGTTGGAAGCAATAGAAACCTTCGTCTATTATCTACTTATGTGGTAAACTATTTTCAATACCTTCCAACAGCAGCTAGAAGCATGGCTCAAGCTTTCCTAAATCATGAAGGCCATATAATTTTTGACTTGGTGAGCCTACCCAGGTTGAATGAATTTTATGAGCTACAGTTCAGGAATTTTCTCATACAAGCTCTTGAAGATCGTAGCAGATACATCAACTTTACACAGGAGGAAGAGCAACCAATCTTTTATATCACATTCATAGTGATAGATGTAATGATGGACAACAGTAAAATCTACAAGTTTCTTCAACCGAAATCAATAAGTGATTCCATACCATACATCTCGCTTTGGGAAAGATATTTCAAGATCTTTGATCCTGGGGGGTGCTTATGGAAACTTTCTCAATGGAGGAGGTTTATTCAGTCACTTCACTACATCCTGCTATTGGTTTTGAGAACCTTTCATATCACACAAGGTTTCTTAATCATACAAAGATGAGAGCAGAAAAAGACAGACGTTACACAATCTACATGTTGTATGATCGGATAAATGGTACATGAATGTACCATTATCTAGGGGGGGGGGACTAATGATAGCCGTTTTTCGGCTCTCCGTAATTGCCATAGTAAGCTACCTCACCCTACCAAATTCACCCAAACACTATGGCTATCCCTACCATTTCACTGTACATAGGCGAGTGTGAGTTACGAGACTTTTCCCATATCTCCTTAAAAACCCTCAGCTAGCTAGTCACTGAGCTAGTTGAGCCAAAAAAATAAATAAAATCAAAAAAATAAAATATATTATGGCCCATTTGTGTGTAAATATTGCATTATATATATGGCCTAAATATAGGGATTTTTATAATTATTTTGATATTTATTTAAATATTTATACCTAGGTGTGTGTTTTATTAAATTTACCTTCTTTCATCCTCTTGCACCATAAGTATATTTTTTGCCAATATGTACATACTCTAACCTTATATTTTTCCTTTATACAAATCACTCTCACATTTTCACCCTCACCCTCGTGAAAACAAAAAATTGATTTCTACTCATTGGTCACGTTTATTATATTATTTAATTGCAAACCTTTTCCTCTTTCACCCAAAATAATTCAAAGAGGGACCATATCATATGATTCCAATATCTTTCCATATCCATAACTCCTCCATATTTTTATTATTATTCTAACACCATGTGCTCATTGAGATAAAGTCCATGAATAGTCCATACACTAGTCCCGCCATGCATATATTTCTTTATTCACCAATAATCCTCCTCCATGCATCAGTCAAGGGCAACTTGGATGCTTTGTATTATGATATGACAAAGGAGGGGCTCACTCTTGGATGCATTGTACAAATTCAACAAAGGAGGGGGCCACTAAAAGACTTTTGCAGGCATAAAAAAAGGCTTTTTGGTGAGAATTTTGGCACCTATTTCCACTCCGAATTTGGAGCGGTGGTCAAAAGAGAAAATGTAGCCCACGCTCTGAATAATCACCTCAAATTTTTTGATAATTCTAGACCCTTTGTAATCCTGACAATGGAAGAGGTTTTCCCATATGTAATGCAACACATGGATGTCTCATCTAGGATCTCAAAGTGGTTAATTAGACTGCAAGAATTTGACTACACCATGCAAGTAGAAAACTCCACCAGGGCTAGTTTAGCGGAAATTCTCACTCATCGCCATTATGAGAAGAAGCTGAAGGTCGACACGGAAGCAAAGGAAGGAACACCAGCGATAGAAAGTCCTAAGCTAGAGAGAGCTCACTCTCTTTTCTTTGACGAAGCATACAAGAGAACAATGGATAAGTCTGCAGCAGGCATGGTCATTTTCAATGAACAAGAAGAAAGAGTATTATCCATGGGGTAGTTATTACATTCCCACTCCAACAATGAGGCAGAATATGCAGCCCTAATCCTTGGGTTGGAATAATGTGTTTCACAAAGAATTCAATGCCTAAATGTGTTCGGCGACGCTTTGCTTTTGATAAGGCAAATAAATGGCACCTGGGAGTGCAAAAATCAGGTTTTACTTGGTCAACTTCGCCAAGTTAAGGACCTTCTAAAGAGGTTTGAAGCAGTCAAACTCTTCCATGTCCCCAGAGCAGAAAATCAAGAGGCAGATGCACTAGCAAAAGAAAGAATACAAGACGTTCCCGTAGGAGCAATCAAATTAAAACTACCCCTCTTCCAAGGTAGTGATGCTATGCCTGATATCATCAGTTTTCTAGATACAGGAGAATGTCCAGCCGGACACACCAAAGGCCAAAAACAATGGCTGGTAAGGAAGGCTACTAGGTACCGCATTATAGACGACCACTTGTATTGTAAGGGTAAAGATCAAATTCTCAGGCGGGTGCCAACCTCCAATGAAATCGCAGAGGTAATTTCAAGTCGCCATGATGGCATCTGCGGCGGTCATTTTTCTCTAGATATCACCAGTAGGAAGATTCTACAGGCAGGATACTTTTGGACTAGTTTGAACAGGGATGTACACCAATGGTGTACATCCCTGGTGTAAAACATGTAAGGCTTGTCAAGTGTCCAGTGATCGCACGTTAACCTACGAGCCACAAACCCCTATCATTTCATATCGTCCTTTTGAGAAATGGGGAATAGATGCAATCGGTCCTTTACCAAGGGCCCAATAAGGTAAATTGTACATCATAGTGGGTGTAGACTACATGACTCGATGGACAGAAGCAACGGCCACTACCCGCATTACAGCCCAAGAGGTAGCAAAGTTCATTTTTGAGCATATCGTTTGCCGTTTTGACACTCCTCTTGATGTTTTACACCATTGGTGTAAAACATGTAAGGCTTGTCAAGTGGCCAGTGATCGCACGTTAACCTACGAGCCACAAACCCCTATCATTTTATATGGTCCTTTTGAGAAATGGGGAATAGATGCAATCGGTCCTTTACCAAGGGCCCAATCAGGTAAACTATACATCATAGTGGGTGTAGACTACATGACTCGATGGGTAGAAGCAACGGCCACTACCCGCATTACAGCCCAAGAGGTGGCAAAGTTCATTTTTGAGCATATCGTTTGCCGTTTTGGCATTCCTCTTGAGATAATATCAGATAGAGGACCAGGATTCAGAGGTGATTTGGTGGGAGAACTGATGAAGAAGTTAGGCATCACACATAGGCATTGCACACCATACTATCCACAATGCAATGGTTTGGTAGAGAAGGTAAATGGAATGATTTTCAAAATCATCACAAAACAAGTGAACAACCACACAGGAGACTAGGATAAACATCTCATGGCAGCTCTTTGGGCCTATAGAACAACGTTTCGAACATCACTAGGTTTCACTCCTTTCCATCTAGTTTATGGGAAGGAGGCAATTCTACCCATTGAGGTACAAATAGCCAGCTTACGAGTCTTGGCTAGCCAGACACACCGTCCAATTGTAAACCTCCAAAACCACATCTTGGATATAGAGAGACTCCAACTGGACAGGGAAGAAGCAATCAATCACTATGCAGCACAGGTAGAGCGACGTCGGCTCACTTTCAATCAAGGGCTTAAAGAAAAAGGATTGGAAAAAGGCATGTTAGTTCTGCGATACGACAACAAATTTGACACTAGGAAGGATAAGAAATTTCAACCCAAATGGGAAGGGCCATTCATCATAAGAAACGCTATGACAACGGCAGCTATAAGCTGATGGAAGCAAATGGGAGAATTCACAAGACCAGGGTCAATGGATAGAGACTGAAAAGGTATTTTCTTAGGTTTGACCCAGAATTCGTGCTAGACATTCCAGAAGAGGGAGAACCCTCTAACTCTACAACTGAAGAAGCAGAAGAAGGGCTAGAAGCATGAATGCCTCTAGCTTAAGGGAGAGGGCTAATGATAGCCGACTTTCAAAAATCAAAGAGAAAAAAAAGAAAAAAAAAACTTATTCCCCCCCCCCCCCCCCACTCCCATTATTACCCCCCATAGCTTATTTTCCCCCTCCCGCCCGACGAGCATTGGATAGATACCACCCTCTCTCTCTCTCTCTCATCTCTCATCTCTCTCTCTCTCCTCTCTCTCTCTCTTCTCTCTCTCCCTCATTTTCCCCCATACCCCCCCCCCCCCCCCCCCCTAATATTCTTTCTCCCAATTTAACCCCCCCCCACTCTCAAACCCCCCGGCCAGGCGAAAGCTTAAAAAGAAAACCCCCCCCGACCCCTCTCTCTCGGCTCCCTCTTTGTGAGCCCATGGAAACTCCCCCCCCCCCCCCCCCCCCCCCCCCCCCTCTCTGCTCTCCGTATTCTTACACTTACCCTTTACATTCCCCCTCACATTTCTCCCCCCCTCACTCTCATTACCCCCCCCCCTTGGCTCGCTAATATTCCCCTCCCCGACCCCTCCTCCCTCTTCCCACCCGCTCGGCCTCACCCTCCCTCGGCCTCATTCCCCTCCCGTCGGACTCATTTCCCCCCTCCTCTTGGCCCGCGGATATATTCCCTCACTCTCACCCATTGACTTGTTCCCCCCCCCCCTCTCTCTCTCCACCCACACATATCCCGTACCCCCACTCCACACCTCACCCCCCTCTCTCTCTCTCTCTCTCTCTCTCTTATCCAAAGCCTCACCCCTCCCTCTCCCTCACAATCTCTCTCTCTCTCTCTCTCAGATCAGCACGGACCCGCTCTCTCTCTCTCACCCGGGCGCTTAGGCCATGCAAAGGAAAATCCTCTCTCTCTCTCACTCTCTCTCTCTCTCTCTCTCCTTCTCACGGACAACGTCAATAGGACCACCCTCTCTCTCTCTCTCTCACCACACACACACACACACACACACCACACACACACACACATAATCACCCCCCCCCCCCCCCTCTCTCCCCTTCAGTGCTGTGCGCTCAAGTTCGCAGGACCACCCACACACCCCACCCGGGCGCTCACGCACCATACACACACACACATCATACCGCACACACACACACACACACACACACACACACACACACACACCACACACACACGCCGCACACACACTCTCTCTACCCCCATCCTCATTCCCCCCCCATTCGCCTTGCGCAGTAGAGGTAGCCGCCGGCCATCCGCCATCAACAAGAAAAAAAAACTATATATATATATATTATTTATATATAAAGCCCCCTCTTCCCACGCATGTTTTTGCACACACATACATATACAATACACACACACACCCGCCCTCATGCACGAATACATGCAGACACACGCCTATACGCACCGCACCACAAATACAATGGAGGAGAAACGACTACGACATCGAGGAATAAAGAAAAAGGATCCAAAGCATGCGCCGCCAACAACAAAAAAGAGAAAATGCACCGAAGGCATGCCCCGGCCGACTCCGAAAAGAAGTACGCTCGACACCGACGCACCAGCAGATCACCATTCACCGGCAACACGCAACCAAGATGCCATCCCAGTAATTTATAGGTTATTTTCATCATTATCTTCAGTTTTCACCCTAGCCATTGTAAATTTCCATTTTTTTGTAAATATCCTCTCTCTAGGTGATGGTCACAAAGGCCCACCTAGAGATTCCCATCTTTTAATAACCTCCCAAAACAAAGCAAGGGTCAACCACACCGGGTCCACCACTTGCTTTGTCTCCCCGATTAAGCTTACCCTAACCACACTGGGATTACCATAACCCAAGCATCCAACACCTATAAATTGGCACTGATAAGTCACTATCGGGGGGGGGGGGGGCAATTCATGAGGAGCCAAGCATTTGGTAGAGTGTAGTGGGAGGGATTTACACTATCACCATCACGGGGAGGGGGGCGTGTATGTTGGGTTTGCCTTGGGAATTGCAATATGCGAAGGGAACCACATCCATCTCTCGACTCCAATGGTCGATGCACAGACGTATGCATCCTCTTGGTAGTGAGTATTCACACAATCATTGAGTCATCTTAGAGAACGCACCAAGTAGGTTGCACCACCTCCTCTCCCTACCTCTCTACCACCACGGCATGCCACTTTGTAAATATTACAGAAATAATTCACCCTCACACCCCCGAGGGTTTTCATCATTTGCAAATCTCTCTCTCTCTCTCTCTCTCTCTCTCTCTCTCTCTCTCTCTCTCTCTCGGTGTGTAGGTTTGCGGTGTTCATATCATCGCGGTATTGCGTCCTAGCCGCTCAAAGCTAGGTGGTGCCCCCTATTCACTTTACCGTGGTAGGCTCGAGGCAGGCCATTGAGCCCCCGACGTTTTAGAGGCCATCGGGGTTCGGGGTTCGCTTTGCGTCCGTCAGTAGCTAAGTTGGAATCTTATCAAAAATTGGTAAGAATCACACAAGAAATGCTGGAAAAACAAAAACCAAGCTTGAAAGTATTGAAAACCCTAAAGAGCTTGTGGTAGAAGAAACGAAAGAAAAACCTAATGTGGTGGTAGAACCCCATCTTGAAACAAACGAACCAGAGCTTTTAGTGCTTGATAGCGAGGATGCCATAGACGGAATTCCATTCGTAGAGGAAGACTGGCAAGGACACTAATGGGAAAAAGTAAGAGAGATCAATGATGGGAGCCTAACTTGAAAGTCAGCTCCTATAGAGGAAGTCTGGTTGGATAACCTACCTTCTGATATGAACATGGATGTACAATCCTTATACAGGGATTGCGGATCAGAATCTTCAGGAATGTTGAAACCATTGACATTAAAAATATTACCTTCTTACTTGGGAGATAATGAAGATGAATCCATCATGTGCAAAACCACTCAAGTAAAAAGAGTTGAACAAACCCTAGAAGTAGACAACATCCATTCAATCATGTCTACACCCATCCAATGCACTCTTACCTTGGGAGAACTGTTAAAACTTAGACCATACTTATGGAACGATTTACAGAAAACCCTAGAGAAGGTGGGGATAACGGGGTTAATCTCAAAGAATTTGGGAAAATTGAAAAATGAAATGGAAAACAAAGAGATTCGATTAGTTCCTATGAACAAGGTTGGAGAATATTACGAAGGGGAAGAAGGAAACACCACCCTCCCAGTGAAATATAATGACATGGAAACCATGGCGATACTGGATAGTGGAGATGGCATAGCCATAGCCACTAAAGAAGTATGGGAATCCTGAGGACAGCCAGCCATTAGAAAAACTCGAATGAAATTACAGTTGGTTGATGGACACATTGAGAGACCATTAGGGCTGCTTGAAAAAGTGATAGTCTATTCCTGTGGAATTTAATATCAACACACTTTTGCCATAGTATACTTTGGGAAAAAATTAAACTATGAAATCATATTGGGAAGACCTTTCATGCGGCAGGTACAACTTATCCAAGATTGGGGAAACAACTATCTGTACTTGAAGCAAGTGGGATATTATAACAAGAGTCAATCTAAAAGATCACACTTATAGAGATGTCTTGAAAACACCCATCCAAGAGTTTGATTTAGTATCTTCGGCTGAAACTAAACTCCCATCCTGGTTAAACAAAGACACTCCTATTTGGATGTGTGGAGCTTCAAAAAACAGAAGCTTAAGACGAGAAGAATGTATCCTAGAAAGGGACTCCATTGAGGAAGCGTACGTATCTGAACCCTTTCCAACACATTTATTTTAGCCATTCAAGTGTACTCAAATTTTAGCGACAATGGATGTATATGTCTATGCCTACTTAATTTTGCAATGAGGATGGCTACGACATAATTGCCATCCAAATAATTTCAATCCTCAACATTGAAAACAAAGATGAGGAACCCAAGGACTTAATGAAAGCTCAACAAGTCTTTTCAGACCTCTATTACGATGCAACTGATGAATTGGATGAACACTCAACTACCTTAGAATAATCGGGGTCAGAAAAAGAGCATACGAGAGCTAAGTTACTGTTAAAAGGAGGGGAGGAAAAGTTTTTGACTTTCCAAACCATAAATCAAGAAGACAAAAATGGTATAGATGAAAGAGAGACACCAAAATTGTGAAAACACTACCTATGCCATCAGTCTCCAGTAAAAGACAATTCTTGATGCAGATAGATGATAATGAATGTGTCAAGGACAAATAAACTGGCAGATTACCTTCAAACCAAAACTCAAAAATGTCTCAAACATCAAGAAAAACAAGGAAGGGTACTCAAGAAAAATCATAGGATAAGAAACCACTCATGACCAGAGTTGAGCGGAAAAAGAAGTATCAAGAGTTGAAAAAATCTCTAAAGGAGATATACACAACCAAAATGGAAACCACCGAAGAGGATGGTAAGGATGTAATGCATGTTCCATCCCATTACAAAAAGTATACTCTCCAAGATAGTAAAATCATAGTTGAACAACCTGTTAGGGAACTCCAAAAATAGGGTGAGTCTTAGGAAGGGCCTAAAAATACTAAAAGGATAGACTTGACTGAACCAGGAGAAGAGCCTAAACCTGCTTACATTGCAAATGACCTAACAGAAGAAGAAGAAAATATTTTGCTGAGCTTGTTAAAGGAATACCAAGATATCTTCGCTTGGTCTTACAAGGATCTCAAGGGTGTTGATCCAGAAATCTGTCAACATACCCCATGAGAGATGATGCAAAACTAATTAGACAGAGACCATACACGTATAACAAAACATTCGCTAGGAAGATAAAAGAAGAAATTGAAAAACTAAAGGAAGTCGAATTCATTTAAAAAATTGAACACACAGATTGGGTGTCTCCAATTGTGGTAGTACCCAAGAAGAATGAAAAATTATGAGTGTGTGTTAATCTCAAAAAGGTGAATGCAGCTACCATTAGAGACAAATTTCCTCTTCCGATAACTGAGCATGTATTAGAACGATTTGCAGGAAAAGAATCTTACAACTTATTAGACGGATTTTCGGGATACAATCAACTTTTGGTTGACCCAAAAGATCAACATAAAACTGCTTTTGCAACAGAATGGGGTATATTTGCCTATCCGGGTTATGCCATTTGGATTATCTAATGCTCCAGCCACGTTTCAGAGGTTGATGAGCCATGTTTTCAAAGATTATCTTTGGAAATTCTTAGAAGTATATATGGATGATCTATGCTACATTCATCAATCCGAGCTGATCATTTTGAACACGTCAAAAAGGTATTCAAAAAATGTAGATTTTATAGGATTTGGTTAAATCCTGAAAAATGCACATTCATGCATAGACGAGGAAAAATTCTTGGGCATATAGTGTCTAAAAATGGCATAGCTACTGATATTGAGAAGATTCATGTCATTGCAGATTTGCCTAGACCAACAACAGTCAAGGGAGTACAAGCCTTCATGGGACATTGTGGATATTTCCGATGGTCCATCTACATGTACGCTATAATTGCAAAACCCATGTATAGCTTGATTACGCACTTTGAATGGACCGAGGCATGTGAAGAATCCTTCATGAAGCTTAAGCAAGCTCTCACCTCAAGTCCAATATTGAGAGCACCAGATTGGGATAAGGTATTCCATGTACATGTAGATGCTTCTAATTTTGCTTTCGGTTGTATACTAGTTCAACCAGGAGATGGGAAAATCGACTTTCCTATTTCTTATGCTAGCCGACAATTGAACATGCCAGAAAAGAATCACACTGCCACCGAAAGAGAAGGACTAGGAATGATCTATGACGTTAAAAAGTATAGACATTACCTATTAGCCAACAAGTTTGTGTTCTTTGTGGACCACCAAGCTTTGTTGTATTTGGTCAACAAGCCATGCAGCACAGGGAGAATAGTGAGATGGTGCATCATTCTTCTCGAATTTGATTTTATTGTGGTTGTACAAAAAGGCACTACACATCAACGAGCATATCATTTGTCAAAGATTGTTTCAGGGAAATCACCTAAAAGGGTAGACGATGATCTACCAGACGCCTATTTATTCTCTGTGGAAATGATACCTAGATGGCCGGAAAACATTGTGTCATTAATGAAAATAGCTCAAGTGGATTCACAAATACCACTTCCTATCACAATCAGAATCGAGCAATCGGCTATGTATCAATTACTAGCTGGAAGGCTATACAAAATAAATGGAGACGGAGTATTTCTCTTATGCATTAACCGTGAAGAAAAAGATCAGTACCTAAGTCAAGCATATGTTACCATAGTAGGACTTCACTTTGTGGAAGACCAAACTATGCAACGAATCTTGAGACTTGGAGTATTTTGGCCGACTATGAGGAGATATGTTCGATCTTTTCTAAAGGATTGCCCTCAATGTAAAAAAAAAACACCCATTCCTCATGTAACATTGTTTCAAATGTCACCTATACCTAAGTGGAGTAATTATTTGGTTACTTACTTATCGAGAAAAACATTTCCTGAGGACATGAGTAAACGTCGTCAAAGGGCAATTGAAACGGAAGCAAGAGACTATGCTCTTATTGGAAGCCAATTGTATCGGAGAGGTAAAGATCAACATTTGCGTCTTTGTGCAAATGAAAACGAGTATATTTCAATTATAAAACAAGCACATGCTGGATTAGTCGGAGGTCACTTTTCTAGTGAGACCATCGCAAGAGCAATCTTGATGGCAGGCATATGGTGGCCAACACTTTTTGCCGATGCCAAAGAACATGTTCGAAGGTGTGATACTTGTCTCAGCGAGCAAAAATGCCAACACGAGTAAATAGCATGCCCTTAAGACCAATGATGGGGGCTAGAGCTTTCGCAAAATGGGGTATAGATTTTGTTGGACCAATACAGCCACCTGCTTATAGAATGCAAGCTCAATATATCATTGTAGCCATGGACTATTTGACCAAGTGGGCCGAGGCTAAAGCAACTCAAAAGAATGATGCCAGAACCACTGCTGCATTCCTATATGAGTATGTATTCAGGAGGTATGGACTGCCAATAGAGATTGTCAGTGATCGGGGAACTCATTTCCCCAATGAGGTAATAGAGTATTTGCTTAATGAGTTTATGGTCATCCATAATAAATCAACTCCATATCACCCACAAGAAAATAGACAAGATGATCATACGAATAAAATTCTTAGCTCGGTACTGACTAAAGTGGTTAGTTCAGGAAGGACAGAGTGGGAAATGAATCTCCATGCTGCTCTATGGGCTTGTCAAGTTTCATTCAAAACAGCTCTAAATGCTACACCCTTTAACCTTGTTTATGGTCTTGATGCCATACTTTCAATAGAATTTCTATTGACGACATTAAGGGTAGCACCGAATCTTGAGTGGACTGGACATGAATTGTCAGAAAGACTCGAAGATTTGGAAAAGCTAGATGAGCGAACGCTAACTACTTTAGCTCATATCTATGCACAAAAGCGAAAACAAAATAGTTTTTTGATTCCCACTTAATCACAAAGACCTTCAAGAAAGGGGACTTATTCTAGTATATTCCCTTAAGCAACACATTCCCAAATTTAAGAAAAAGGGAAACGGACCATTTATCATTGAAGATGTATCTCCAAGTGGAGCAGTAAAATTGTCCACCCTAGATGGTGAACCAATGGCTAATTGGATAAGTGGATGTCGTTTAAAGAAATGCAATTTTCCACTAACCAAAGAATTGCTAGAAAGAATGCATGCAGCCAAACAAAGGAAGATCAAACGACAATGGGTTATTGATGAAGCCCAAGAGGAATCTCGGCTTTGGGTACTCAAGCGGAAAGCTGCTCTCAAGAATCAACAGATACCTATTTCCATCAATACTCTAGAAATAGATACCCGATAATGGGAATTATCGAAAGATGCAGTTTCAATAGATGATGATTGGTTAGATGGAATGCATCTGTGCATCAAAGTACAACTCAACAATCATAGCACCAATGCTTTGGTCGACACAGGAGCTAGAGTAAATGTAGTTAGTTATTCCACATACAAGAAGGCCACAAGTCAAGCATTGACGGCAGGAATATGGACAATCAAAGGATGCAACAAGAACCCAACTCCAACATTGGGAGTAGGCAACTTGAACGTGATAGTAAATGGATGTTCATGTCCTCATCAGTTTGTATGCTTACTAGATGAACACATGAATGAGACAATGATTCTTGGAATTTCCTGGATGTGTACATACAAAGCAGTACCAGATTGGGATATGAATCAACTAAAGATATCACCTAAAGGAGGGCAACTCATTGTTCCAATTGCACCAAGCAAGGAGGACGAGAAAAGAAGTAATCAACAGACCAAACGAGGTAGTCAATCTTCTGCATCCCCTAGACAATCAAATGCTACATATAGCATGCAAGGAGTTAGAAAAATTTGGGTACCAAGAGCAGAGCTTAAGGATAAATCGATTCAGATCTGGGTGCCTAAAAATTCACCGACAAAACAAAAGAAGGTTCCAAGGGTTAAAACACAGAGACGAGCATCTCCGAGCAAGGAACTTAACATGGAAATGGTTTGGAAGAAAAAGGAGCACATATCTTCTCCACAAACCGCGAAACCAATCAAGCAATGGCGAGTTAAGTCTCAAAAGACTCCAACACACCATGCAGCCCCAAGCCAACTAAGCTACCAATGGCGAGAAAAGATCGATAGCCGTCAAAAGTGCTACAAACAACTCAAGCAATCAGTGTGCTAAAGCATCCTGATGGTACAATCAGACAAAGAGCACACAAGCTACAAGATTTTCTCTTTGGAAGATGTCAGCGGCAAACCTCGACATCGGAAACCCTTGAGTTAATTACTGAAGACCCCGTCCTTGCACAACATATTGATTTGAATTGCATTGATCTTCATATAATGGCAGAGCCAATCACAGCTATGCATAGACACGATTGTTCAACCCATGCACACAGTCATCCCAGAGCACGCCATCTAGGAGGGGTGGAATGGCACTAAGTACTAAGCCTAAGTATTAAATAATTAAGGGCAATGTTTAAAGAAGGAGAAAAGATTTTGATGTTAACGTGTGATTTTTTGCAAAATTACCTAATAATGCCCTTATAATTCATCATCAAGGGAAAATTCATTGATAATATCTTCTCTATGACTGTAAATAGTGTATAAACTATCAGAAAATCATAAAAAATAGTCCTTTTTTGGGTATTTTTCATCATTTTTATTGATAATGAGATTTAAAAATAGAAAAATTAACAAAAAACAATAAATCTGTGTTTTTCAAGAGATTTTCCTAATTATTGGATTTTTACTTTACTTTTTTAGAGCATTTTGCTATTTTCTTTGATTTTTCCAAATAAACAGGTCAAAAATTAATAATAAATAACGAGAAAGCTCAGATGGAAAAATGGAAGACACGATGGTGATCAGAAAGACAAGTTGGACAAGCAAAAAAATTTTCAATGAAATCAAAAGATCGAAACGGGAAGCCTAAATTAAGCGGCCAGGCCTACTTTTGCAAAATTCTTGCAAAATGAGCTACAAGAATCCAACCAGGGAAATTTTTGAGTTTAACATAGATTTCACGGCAAATGCCTAGAACCAATTAGTACCAAAAAATGTCAATTGTGGAAGAAAAGTTAATAATTGCGATTATTTTCTTTTTGGTCAAAATTGCAGAATTTGATATTTTGCCATCATACATCCAAAGTACATGATGTAATAAGTCCACGAGCCGATTTTGAATCAATTTAGAGCTCAAAATCTCAAATTTCCTTTATATCTACTGTTTCAGAGACCTAAAGCCAAAATCTGGTACAATTTTCACCCTATGCATCCAAATGAGCCCATATTTCACTCAGAGCATGCATTTGGTATATACTTCAAGCTTATAAGCCAAGTTTGCAAAAAGTTGAAAATTTTCCTCAACTATAAATAATCGCGATTATTTACTTTGGTTGTAAATTTTTGTTTTGACCATACAGTTTTGTTCCTTGCATGTTTTTATGCATCTTTGCTTGTTCAAAAATTGATTTGAAGCAAATTGGACCAAATTGTCAACATTTCAGCCTAAAGGACATTTCAGAGAAAATTCTGACAAATCTGCTAACTTTGCACTCTATTCACTGAATAGGAGCCATGCAAGCAACGGAGAGGGCCAAGAAGAAGCTAAACCAAAAAGAGAAACTACAAGGACTGCCGTCTTATCAGCTAGACCTCGAGTCAGTCAAAGTAGCAAAGGCATCATACCTCTCTAGAGAACAGCTGGAAGAGCACCACACTTCAATCTTCACTGGTAGATTCAAGAGTGAAGAAGGGCATCAAGTGGAGTTGCAACTCCTATCCAAGGAAGTATATGATGTAGCCGCAAAGCCAAAGACAAAAGAGGCTAACCGCAGGCTAGGACTCAGGGATTTCTATGAACAAGAGCCTTGCGGAGTGGATTTTCAGAAGGCTTATGAGCTTCTTTCCACCATCAAAGAAGACGGAACCGCACAAATATCTAACCCCCAAGGGAACAAGGTCGAAGTAGTGATCACAAAAGAGATAGTGGCAGAGGCACTCAAACTTCCCACAAAAGGGATGACCATGCGAGCAAGGGACAAAAAAACCGCAGTCACATTTACCAAAGAGACAGCCGCAGCTACGAGTCACAGACCTCATTCACAAACAAGTGGAAGAGCCAGCTCGTTTGTACCACCAGCACTTCCATTTCTTGGCAAAAAGGCCACCAAGGTACACTACACCAAATCACGCCATGGCCACCACATTCACTCAGGTTCTCTAGTTGACAACTAGACAACCAGTGGACCACACGCACTATGTCTTGACAACCTTGAAGGGCACCAAGAAGGATGGCAAAATCACGTACTTGGGTGCGCTAGAGGTCTTGACTAGAATAGCATATCATGCCATCGGCATGGCTGACAACCTCCCGCATGCCCCTGATTAGAACACATGGATATTGGTAGCACAACCCTCTCCTAGAGCTACAAGGTCAAGTAAAATATCATATAAATTTGATAGTGAGTCAGCTGATAGCTCGCCAAAACGGCACAGCAGCGAGAGCTCTGACAACAAAGAAAAGAGATCTCGGAGATAAGAGATGAAAAGAGAAGCTGTGGCCACACACCAAGAAGAGCCAGCTCAAAAACAAGCACGCTTTGAAAGAGAGAAACAAGCATACCAACGCAGTAGGCAAGCTCAAGGGAAGGACCGAGAAAAATGGGTATCTGCTAGACTTAAAGGCCCTCGAATGAAGCATCATACAAGAAAAGAGGCAGATGATCCAACAGAATGTTTAGAAAGAATGTACCAAGAGGCTAAAGCTCTAAATCTCAAGGAGACAGAGGAAGCTGCTAAGAAAGCCAAGGAGGACGAAGACCAAAGGCAAGCCGAGGAAACGACAAGAACAAAATTATGGATCTCCCCGATCCACCTCACCGCCTACAGAACAACAAGACCATCCCATGCCTAGCCCGCCACCATCACCTGCAATCAAAGACACCAATAAAGCAGAGCCTGAGAAAGAGAAAGATTCTGAGTCTACCCAACAAGAAAAGACACCAATAAAGCAGATCTAGAGAAAGAGAAAGATTCTGAGTCTACCCAACAAGCAGAATCTGCACAAGAGACTGACCACCCCGATGGGCAAAAACAAAAAGAAGCCGAGCCAGAACCGGAGAAGGCAGCAAAAGATACTCAAAAGCCAGAAGAGGATAGGGCAAGTGGATCTAAACAAGAAACTAATAAAGAAGCAGATGCAGAAAAAGAGTCTACCACTTCACGTGAGACAAAACCTGAGCCAAAGAAGGAAGAAAGGCCGGCACCTGAAGAGACAGCAAGGTCCGAGCCCACACCCTCTACTTCTATTGAACCAGAAACTGTCGAGGCATCAAAGCCTCAGGATAGCCAAGAAGAAGACCTACCATCTACCTCCACACAAGAACCACCAGTAGTTACGACACAGCAAGAAGCAACACATGAGGCTGCAGGCACATCTCAGCTGGCACGATAGGAGGAGTAGCAGTCCAACGACAAGGTAATAGTCCAAGTCAATGAATATTCACATCAGATGTAGGCAATAACGGAGAGACTCCGTTCAGCAGCTTTAAATCACAGCACAAAGGCCAAGGAACTTGAAATGGTGATCGACGCTCTCCAAGGAGAGTTAGAAGACAGGATGACTGCCATCAATGATCTCCAAAGGCAGGTGCAAGAGCTGAAGGCAGAAGCAGAACATCACCAGCTAGCTAGAGATAGGCAACAAAAAGAAATGGAGGAGTTAGGTGATCTACTCACCAAACTATCTGATGTCTGCAAAGAAAAAGACGAATAGCTGACAGAAGTTACGAATGAACTTCTTACGACATCTCTGTCAGCTCAAAACATTCAAGTTCAATTAGATGTTGCCAATGCTTCTCTGCAGTATTTTGAAAAGAGGATCAATGATCAGGCCATTTTCTTACAACAAATCAGAGAAAATCTAGCCATGGACTCGATCAAAGGAACTAACGAAGTATATAAGGCACTCAAGAAGAAAAACAAAGACCTTGAATTGGAATTAAAGCTAGAATAGTCACAGCGCAGGGACCTGGCACTGATGCGGGTTTAGAGAGAGGAAGAGCTTCTAAAGGGGATAACAGAAATAAAGCAGATTAATCAACTCCTCAGAGATGGAAAACCTGACACGCAGGAAGAGGCAGGCACTTTAGAGCCGCCACAGATAGATATACCCTCGGTCTCGTTTGTTGAGTTTGAGACATAGTCCACAACAAAGCCGAGTGGTGATGAAGATTTTCAGATTAACATAACGGATGAAGACACAGTGCCCATGGTCTAGCTGTCAAAAGATGAAGGAGAAGATCACCCTAGAGGTGGATGAGCAGTGGAAAGCCGCTATGGATTGGGAGTTGAGAGTTTTACACTTTGTCAACGTCACTCAACTCACTCCCAATCAGATCAACGCTCAATGGCACCAACAATCCCTGCCATACCCTCTCATCAAAGTGGAACTATTACAGGTGAAAGAAAAGTTGTACAAAGATATGCAAGAAGATGGAGTAGATAAAGACCACCCAAAGTGGAGGTTAAGCTGGCTGAACAAGAATCCGAGATACCTGATTCTGTTCACAAGAGCACTTGCAGCCCTTCAAAGAGATCCAACATTCTGTCCTGTACCCAGAGTAAGGACATGGCAAGCGCATAAAGCGCTACAAAAGAATAGGCCAACTTGACTTAACTTCCCCAGGCTGCCACTCTAGAGAGAGGCCAAGCGATAGAGGAATACATGGTGAAAACCCTAACGGGCGCCATGTCTTTCTTCAAGAGTCTGACAGATCTCTCCTGTGCCATGCTGTATAAAATCTGCAGAATGTTACAAACATGTATAAAAGTTTTTAATGAGCCTGAGAAAATAGGGGCCCCATGGCTATCATTCTTGGAAGGAAACAAAGGCTTATGCTACGATTTCAGAGGGTAGCCTTCATAAGAAGTCCTTTACGGATTCTATACCAGGTGTATGTTCTTGCCATCGAATAATATGCTGGACTTTAAAGTCTAAGCTTTCTACACTGGATTCTTCACTTGGCAAACGAAGATATTTGCACCAGTGATCAACAACCTAACATCTAGGTTTGTAGGATACTCAGCGGTGGAGCTCAAGAATAAAATAACAATGCAATTAATACAAGTGCTAGACAAAGAAAGAAGAATCAGATACTAGAAGGCACTGGACGCACTAAAAGACAACCTTGCCACCCGTCAACCCAAAGACTGTTTCAACCCATAAAGCTGTGTCAAGGGATGACACAGGCGGGGAGGGGGGGAATGTTAGCAGCAAGCTAACATGGACACCATTTTTCGGAGTTCTCTTTGTAAAAAATTTATTATTTTGATAAATCGGGAATATTGTAACTCCTATTTTCTCAGATAAACCCTGTAATTAATGAGCCGGGGCTACAAGCTTCCAAATTGTATCAGCCAGTCATTATCCAGCTTTGGTAGAACTCCAGATTATTAGTTTTGACCACCCAAAAACCTTGGCTAAGGTATAAAATCCAATTTTTGTAAGTTTTTGGATAAGAAATACATAGCGTGAGCTAATGGCACTCACTTCTCTCCTTTTCGCGCTTCCTACTCCCTCTCCGATTATCACATTGCGATTGCATTTGTTGCATTGCAGCCGCAGGTAAGAGCTCTACGCATTGACATAAGCCACTCATAGTATTTTGTAGCTTTTGGCGTTGTTGGCACGCGGCCTAATTTCATCATAACTAGGAATTTACACTTTTAAATTGAAAACTAAGCATAGGCGGGGTATTGGGGCATCATTGCTAAGCATTTGGGTGTATTTTGGGTCGAAAACGACTAGGTCAAAAATCCACTAATGTTAATAATCGCGAATTTGGAACTTGACCTAAAGTGGAGTTTGAGACCAAAAGCATGTGTGCTTAGGTCTTATAAACTTGTTCTAGAAGTTTCGTTACGTTTGGATGTCATTTGGTGCTGTAACGGATGTGATTTGCTTGCCAACGATGAGCAATTGGCTTTTGGTGATTTCAGTCACTTGAGTGTAGCTTGAGTTAAATGCAAGTTGTTAGTTGTTTTTCGAGATATTGACAACCTCTTGTAGCCTCTATGTACTAGTCGAGTCAGTTTCGTCCCATGGTTTGACAAATTAATTGTCGTTCTCGCTAATACTACAATAAGATAGGATGGTGAGGTTAGACATGCGTCCCACAGTCCGTCAGGTGTTGAGGAAGTTTCCCCCAAAAAGTACACTCTCCCAACCAAAAAATAAAGGGAAAATTACCAAAATACCCCCAAAATTTCGTCATAAAGTCCCAAAATGCCCTTCAAATTTTCCAAAATTCTCAAAATACCCCGGCTAGTGAGATTAAATTTCTCCAATGATATAAAAATTTGTAGTTTTTCTTAGCAAGACTAATTGTATATCAATACAAGATGCTGAACCCAGAATTTGAGTAATGATATAAAAATTTGTAGCTTTTCATAAAAAGACTAATTGTCTATCAATACAAGATGCTGAACCTAGAATTTGAGTTGGTTATGTAGGCTTTGGAGATGAATTGCTTCATTATTTTTAGATAGAATTGCCTTTTTTTGTGAGGTGATTTGTAACAAATTACATGCTAAGCACTTAAAAATGGATCTCAATTGCCAAAAAGGAATAAAGATTAGGAAATCTTCAACAATCCAACCAAAATATATACAAGGGTATTTTTGGGAATTTTTGAAATCTGAGGGGTATTTTGGGAATTTCCACAAATTAGAGGAGTATTTTGGTCTAAAATAACACCTTTTTAACTGAAAAAAATTTAGAAGATTGTTAAAATATTTCAATTTATGCTAATTTCAAGGGGGCTAGGGGCTTTCTCCTTTTTGTTGTGTATGTGTGTGTGTCTGTATATCAATAAATGTATATATACATATACACGAATATTATAATACATACGTTCGTAACTACATAAATGATATACATATATTTATGTAATTATTGTACTTTTATTATTATGTATAAAAACAAACGCACAAATATTATACTATTAACATTTGTAAAAGAATTGCATAATATGAAAGATTCTTTCCCAAAGGTTTCTAAGGTTCGCATATGGAGTGTGAGGAGGAGCGGCAGGGCGTGGATGTGAACAAGCACCCTCATCAGCAGCTGGAGTGTGAGCAATTGTGGCATTGCGGGGATGGAAGACTAGGGCCTCATAAGCACTCAGCCATCAGTAGGCTCACAAGCAACATGGAGATGAAGGCACGTTTTCAACGCCAACTATGCCTTGACACTCTTAAAACATGAAACACTAGCTAAGCTCTCGCATCCTTGAAAATCGTGATAAGACTGGCTACCAAGAGCTCGGAGCATGAGAGGCTACAAGAGGGATGCGGGTGTGATGGTGCCTATTTATACATATAGCTATATATAATATATATATGTATATGTATATGTATATATATATATATATGTATATGTGTATATATATATATATATATATGTATATGTCCCCCCCCCCCCCCCCCCCCTCAACTGTGGTAGATTGGTTATGCCATTTCCCTCTTGAGTTCAACTCTCGTCGTCAGATAGATCTTTAAGGTCTCTTGGGATAGTTTCCTACGAAGTTAAAAATCCCTCCTCCTCCTCCTCCTCCTCCTCCTCTCTCTCTCTCTCTCTCTCTCTCTCTCTCTCTCTCTCTCTCTCTCTCTCTCTCTCTCTCTCTCTCTCTCTCTCTCTCTCTCTCTCTCTCTCTCGTGCACGGTAATCCTCACTTTTGTCCACCTAGTCAAATTTTTGTGAGGATAATTCCCCTCACTTTCTCTAAGCAAGTGAGTTCTCTCTCTCTCTCTCTCTCTCTCTCTCTCTCTCTCTCTCTCTCTCTCTCTCCTCCAACCCTTTGGTTTGTCCACGTGGCCAAATCTTTAGTGTGGATATTTTCACTCACACCCTAAGCCAGTGAGTTTGGTTCCCTCTCCCTCTCTCTCTGACAAACTCTATCTCTCCCGTGTCAATGGTTGTATGTATGTATATATGTGTGTGTATATGTATATGGGCTAGTATGAGGGTGCCTGTAAATATGT